>NC_053404.1:1170000-1342500 GCF_016859285.1 Xiphias gladius | reverse complement strand
TTGAACTTTAAAATAACTAACGACGCATTTCTTTCCCATTTTCAGAAGTCACTGCAACAGGTGACGGCATGACGGGGGGATGTGTCAAACAGTTCTTCGAGACAGTCGCAAGGGCTTTTTTCTGCTGCTTCGACCTGGGGGGCGACCTGCTGTGAATAAGCAACAGCACCGACCAGCCCGCTTTTCATTTATCAATTACTGTTTTTCACTTTTCATTATTAAACATTTCAATTAACTTCACGCTTTGGTTGCTGGATTTCTGTACCTTTAAGGCACATGGCAGATACTAAGTCCAGGTGAAATGAAGCTGAAATGTATAATTGTGCCGCACATGTCATTTCTTGCATGGTCTGACAGAGGATGCTCATGTATTTGGTTTACAGTGAATATATTCCGACATGAAGTCAGAAAGTCAGGCGAGATCCTGCACGTTTCCCGCCTCCTTCTCCGACTCCAAAAGACTTGAACGAGTTTCTTGCCGGACGTCGCGCTGCAGCCATTTCGTCCAGCTCGAGAGGGAGCGCGTACTGTCCGGCGCATTAGGCGCAGCTGCAGACGCTGCACCGCTGCGCACACTGCGTCGCTTCTACCAGCAGGTGTCAATAACGGGCAGTGTGCTACCCCGAGTCTCCGGAAAAAGGGGGTTTTCTTTGCCATGTAGAGTTGAGTTGTTTTCACGTCGGGGTCGTGGATGCGGAGTCGGTATTTTGTGTAGGCTTTACTCTGGCAGACGGTGCAGGTGGAAACGACACCGTCACAAGCATCAGACAAAACCGGGCTCTGGTGTAGAAAGACACCTTTTTGACTTGTAGTGGCGGAGCAATTGTCTAGATTCTGGATGTGGCTCGGTCGTACCGGTGCAGATCCCAGGTAGACCACTCCACTTCAGTCTTTAGAAGGACAGACAGCGGCGTGTCTACGTCTCCACGTCCAGAGGTTTCCTGCTCCGAGAGAAACGGGGGGCAGGGGAGCACGAACTGAATGCGCCCGCAGCACAGACGTGCTACTCAAGCAGGCCCCAGTGTGAGGCGCAGGGATTTACGACCCAGGCGAACGCGACACGCCGCTGGAAAAGGTCACGGCCACCGCAAAATCACCGGACGTTGAGAGAGTTTGAGTTCAGAATAAAAGCTTCACACGTCCGCTTGCATGCGTGGGCTTTTCATCCAAGTGGTTGAGAAGGATCTCACGTCAGGACTAGTTGTTTGACTGAGGATCACGGGTCACAACCGGAACGTTTAACGTTTTTGGGTTTGTGATGGCCTCGTTTAAGTCGTCCATGTTATCCGAGGATGTGAGGAGGCCTCTCGATTGGACACATTTTAGTTTGGATTTTATATATATATTTATTTTAATTTAAAACAAAAAACAAAGAGAACAAAAGGCTTTTCAAAGTTACACCAATACACTGACATACAAAAGATTGCTGTGAATTCCTAGCCAGGAAATTTATTTTGAAAGGGATAACAGGAGGTTGGTCGTTTTAATGTGGTGGGCTTTCAACTTGAAAACCCCAGGCACCTGTTGTTAAAGGGGGACTGGACACACACACACACACACACACACACACACACACACAAAGGCAAGCTAATCACAAGTCAGAGCCAACGTCCCACGGGGAGAGGAGGCGACTCAGCAGCGCGGAGCGGAGCTGGACAGACCGGGTTTGGGATACAGCTGTGGAGGACAAGGACAGCGCCGCGTTGCCCGGATTAATCCGTCTCTCCGGCACTTTTCTTCGGCTGCAATGTTTCGGGACCCCGCGGCAGGTGTGTGATCTCGTCTGAGTAACGCTAGTCACAAGCAAACTGCTGCTCTTTACCCGACATTTCAGTAACCGTGCTAACGTGCAGAGAGACGGTGCAGCGCCGTCGCTTTTGACTCCGGTCACATTTGAGTTGGAACTGTACCGGTGCCTTGTGTGGTCGCACGTACCTGCTCTGGTTACCGCAGACCTCTTCCTGGCTCAGACCGCATCGGTTCGCCACACGCCCCGTCCCCGCGGCGTGTCCCGTGCGTGTAAAACTCCTGATTTCAGACTTTTCTCCGGGTTACTCTCCCGACCGAAACTCCGACCGTGGCCGCGGTCCGGCTCTGAGAGTCCAGATTTTAAGCTAAAAGGGTGTCGCTTGCTGGCTTCTTATGGACGCCGAATTACCCGCTGGACCTTAACGATCCGGCGGTTTCAGCTCGGTTTAAATCCACCTTCTCCTATCTAACAGGAATCGGGGAATCATCGGGTTTTGTGCTTTTTTAAAGGGAAGTGTGGTGTTGCGCTTTAATGACCTGCACGCGGGGAGATTGCGGATGGGCCGTCGGTGGCCGGTCGTCGTTCGTTCGTTTGTTTTCATCTCTTTCCGTCTAAACAACGTAGACAGTCTGGCCTGAGTTTCAGACACCGGCTCATCGAAGTGTAAACCCGCGTAACGCACGACGCCTTGGCTGAGGGGCCGCTGCAGAGAGGTAGATGAGGATGTGCAGCGGCTGGTCGCGGTCTGCGTCGTTGACTCAGACGCAACTGCGACGGCTACTTGACCAAATGACCCCCAGCGCCGTGCTTGCGAACTGCCGCGGGCAGACAGCGGCGCGGTCCGGGAGCTGTCCAACTACACACCGCATTTTCATCTAGAGTCCAACTGAAGCAGGATGAAGACCTGTCCGGTTTTAGCTGTTGCCGTCAGAGTCTCTGTCCTGCCAAAGCCCAGCTGTCATACATGTGAAAGAGTCAGTAATGTCATGTGATTGCAGTTGCCTCTTGTCAGGATTAAAGGTCTTCTCTCTCCTTGGCAGCATCCTCCATCCCTGTTGTGGCGCAGCGCCGGGTCTGAGAAGGGAGCCGATCGCAGTCACCGGGCCTGAGGGCCACTAGACCAAGGAGACATGCTGGCTGCCATGCTGCGCCAGAGTACTGGTGGAGGTTCAGGAGGAGGAGGCGGCGGCGGAACCAAACTCTCCCTAGGTATCTCCCGCCTCGCTAGCTCCAGCTCGGGTCCAGCAGGCCCCGCTAGGGCCTCCAAGGGTGGCCCGGTGAGCGCGGACAGCCCAGATGCCCCTGCCTCAGACCCAAACTACATCATGCAGCTGGTCAGCGACGTGCGCAAGTTTGCTGATGTGCTCCTGCAACTCAAAGAAGTTTTCAACTCCAAAGGTATGTCTGGAAAGAGCCAACGCTGGCATTGGGGGGGACTGTGGCAGGATACACGCTGTGTTTTTGGTGCTTCTTCTTCTGCCGATGATTAAAAAGCGGCGAGCACGACATCATCTCCTGACAAAACAATACTTTCTTGAGGTACTGATGTCTCACGCTTGGCTTGGAAAGAAACCCCCTCGGTTATATTCACACTGTTGGACGTAAGCGGTTAATGACTCGTTGCCGCGACAGCCGGCCACTGTGGATGCTGGCTTTTCCGTAAGTCACCCATGCGAGTGCTTCCACGTATCGGCAGTGTCGTCTCGTCTCCCCGTTTCTTGCGATGACCCGAACACAGCCGCGCGGCTAAACGCTGTCATTTTTTTGGCTCGTAAAGAAGATGTCTACTTTCTTTTTTTAAATCTGAGCTTCTGGCAGTGTAGAGGGGGAGGAAAAAAACAAAAAAACAGTGGAATACTGTAAGCACAGCCAAAGGGATTTATAATGGAATGTAGCTGCCAGTCAACTCTTGTGCACACACTGTTGCTTTCACCACAGTGTACACAGTCCCAGACCTATCTACCTGTTTTGTCCCGCCGTGGCCTTGGCTGCACGGTCAGTCAACCGGCCTTATCTCTCTGTCTCTAGCTGGGTTCTTGAACTCCCTGTTCCCTTCTGTGAAGTAGAAAATAATGTGCATCCAGTAGTCTCTTCTGAACACGAAGAATTTTTCTGACGACGCAGCAGCAGCATTCAACAGGAACGTCTGGTACTCGGGCTTTTGATAGACAATGGAACACTCAGTAAGCCACTAATTGATAGGTTTCACTTTGTCAGTGATAAAAGGGATAAAACTTCCAAACCACAGGGAAGTGCAGAGACGGGGCTGAGACAAACCGCTGTCTGTGTGACTGTGCGTGTCAGCGTGGGTGGCTGTTACGTTCCCGTGCCTCCGTTTGGCGTTTGTAGGAGACCGAAGCTGGAAAGGATGGTCTGAGTGAGATGAGGTGGAGGTGCATGTGGTGAGCCATGCAGTGGCTGGTGAGGCCCCTCCGCCTTTACCACTGAGATATGCAGTACCCGAGCTTTTTTTTGTGTGTGTCTGGAGAGTTCAGTCAAGGGGCTGGACGCAGCTGGACAGGCCAGAAGTGTGGAGAGCATGACTTGCAACAGTCGAGTCTTTTTGAAGCCTGAGAGACTTTTCAGTGACCTGTCAGAAGGCCCCAGACCAAAGCAGAGAATCAGCTTCATGGAGCAGAAAAAGACATGATTCAAATAAGAAGTATACTTTGAGCTTTTGGGTAGCTCTACTTTTCCATTGACCGGCTGGGTGTGTGACCAAACAAACTCGCTAGGGATTTCGGTCTCTTTAATGACCTGTTTATATCTGCATGTTGTTTGTTGCTTTAGGTTTTTGCCATGTTCTGAGGTTGCATAGCTGTCATACTGGACATTTTGCTCTTGTTGCCTGTCATTAACAAACCGGTTTATAGTCTGCGTTCTCTCCAAAATATAGTCGCATAGACCGTGTGTAGGAGTGACATCGTACTTTAGACGGCCATAACAACAACCCCATGACGAACATAATTCAGTGAGTGCCAGCCCGCTCTGCTGCTCATGTAACTGCACATAATTTACAGGCCCAGTCAGCACAGGCTCAATTATGCAAAGGCAGTCACTGAGATGCCAACACGTGATTGTCAAACAGAGTATTCCCATTGGACGGCTTATTTTGGCTAACTACAGGAAAGGGCAGATTTGGGAAAACATAAACACGAAGCGGTAAACAGATCTGTTCATCGTTGAGGAAAGCGGTAATGGGACCATTGTGGCTCGAAGTACTTTCAAACTCCAGGAAAAGTCTTATGAATGTGTTTCTCACTCGTTACTCCACTGCCTCAGTCAAACAAGATACGGCTAAACACACGGAAGCCTACCGAATGCGGTCACGTGTAATGAAATCAGGAAAAAGGCTTTTATTTTGTTGGTCCTGCCCGGGTGGTTCCTGATTGTTTTCCGTAAACATCTTCAGCGCATCATTGTTGAGGTTTAGCACTCTGGGACTTAAGCAGAGCAGGCACTGACTTGTGCTGATTTAAATCCCTCTTTAAATGATGGTCGTGTTGTCTCCTGCAGGGCTACTCCACAATAGTTCAGACCTCTCATTACCCCTGGCCGCTCACTGACACCGGAGGAAGGCCTCTTTTTTTTTTTTTTTCAAACTACCCTAGCCTGGCTGCTGCTAATGGGCCGACCCCAGTTCTGGGCCCTCCCTTGCAAACCCTCCCCTCCTAATTAATTCTGCCGCAGTTTCAATCAGTCTTTCTAGGACGGATTGCAGTGCATTGAGCATTCATAAAAGCAAGCTTTTACCGCAACTCCATCTTCGTTAGTCACAGTTTTAAATTGTCAGTGTTAATGTATGAGTCACATGCCCCCACCTCCTAAAGTCAGAGGTATGTTTTGCTCTGTGTCACGAGCACTGAGTCATAAGTGTCCTCAGTTAATCAGTATGGGTTCTGGAGTCTCTTCTCACAGTGAACGTGTGGTTCTGGGTTTTAATGATTAACAGGTACTTACTAAAAATGTTCCACAGGTGTTGTGTAATGTACAAAGATGCACCTGACCATTCAGTGAGTAACAGTTTTGTAGCAGGGAACGAAAACAATATTTTCAGAGAAACTGTTTTCTCTTGAAATCATTCGTCTAAACCAAAATGGTACAGCTGTTGCATTGATTTGAAACTCAACTTTACCGAGTTGCCTCTTAGCTTTGTTTCTGAGCCTTTAGTTGAAATATGCTGTGAAAATGTGGAGAAATAAAAGTCTGTTGAGTAGAGACGCTAAAGCTTTGTGGGAAAGTGAGTCCTCAGAGAAAGCCTAAATGCTATTTTAGTGATTTATATTCAAAATCACCCCTTGTGAAATACCAGCCTAAAATTAGCCCTACTTGGGCTTCTCACTAACCATTCCAGAGTTTCTTAATAGCTGTAACTGTGCTCTGTTTAGACAGTCTATCCCACTGGGTTTAGGATCCACTGTAAAGCATTGCAAGCTTCTTCTTGCCTCCAAAAAGTTCCTTTTATGGTTCTGGTTCTTTTACTTGCCCATATTTAAAGCTACTGTAAATGATCCCGAGGACAAGACTACTAGCCCTCCTTACTTTAAAGTCGTCTCTGTAGATGAAGTTAGGTCAGTGGTTTGGGAGCCCGGTCCCTAAGGTAAAATTTCCAAAGATTTCGATTTAATACTGTATACTTATCTTGCGAGCTAAGCTGCCTTATAGGATTTCTTACATTACCTTAATTGTTTTGGGTGATCCTTGTTCCATAGCACAGACAATGTCTTGGCATTAGTTGACATGCTAGGTTTAGATCTTTGGATTTTTCCCCAACGGGATTAAAGTGCAGAGTATCGTGACATATGGCAGGTCCATTTATATCCTCCGCCTGAGGAAACCAAACATGAACTGATATATTGTACCGCGCATCATCAGCTGAAATTCTGCCTTGTGGCAAGCCACGACGTGTGCGATGACGGCACGCCGTATACAGGTGGCAAAACGATGCTGACTTGTCAGGTTTAAAAGCCCAACTGCACTTAAAGATTTGTAAGTTGTTTTCAAGTTGGAACCGAAGGGAGCTCCCTCTTTGTGTGTTTCTCTCCTTCCTTCCCTCTGGAAAGATTTATGGTTATGGGCACTGTTTTTGCTGGGCAAGCTTTGTTCCAGGAGGCTGTCGATGTTTGCCACACACTAAGACAGAGCTGCAGGATTCCCACACTACACATGAGAAGCTAAGGATTGTGGGTTCTGACGAGGGGCTGGACTTGAGAAACTCATACTGGAGGCTTCTTATATACAAAGCTGAAGCTTTTTGTCCAACTGTAAAGCCGTGGCGATACTGAAGATCTCAGTGTCTTGTCCACACGTTTGTTCTCTTATAATTATGTGCAAAACATGGAACTTGGCACAACATACCATATGTCATATTGTTGTATTACTCAGAGGAAAGACGCCAGATTTAATATAATTCGATTCAGTTCTATTTATATAGCAACCAAATCATAACAGAGGTTATCTCAGGGCACTTTTCATGTATAGCAGGTCTAGACCGGACTCTTTTTATAGTTATATTTACAGAGACCCAACATTCCCGCGTGAGCAAGCACTCGGCGACAGCGGTGAGAAAAACCTCCCCTTTAACAGGTAGAAATCTTGAACAGAACCTGGCTCATGGTGGGGGTGTGTGGGGGGGCATCTGCCCCGACCGGCTGGATTGAGACAGAGAGAGAGAGACATAGCACAGTACAATTAGCAAATAAAGATGTATAATAATAATGGGTTTAATAATAAAACTTATAATTAAAATAAGATGGTTAATAATAAGACTAAATATAACAATAACAATGATAATTAAAATAATTTAACCAGCACCCCCTTCTTTTTGTGAGGAGAAAAGCTCCCCTCTCCCCTCTTGGATTAAAGCTTTGCAACAAAGATGGCAAATTTATCCTCTGAATAAGATTAAGCAGCCCCTGAATCTGTGGCTTCTATCCCTGCATTGGATTAAAATAATACAGAATTAGGATAGGCAGCATTCATTTGAAATCCTGTACTTTGAAACACCTGCTGCAAACTATTCATCCACTAATACAGTCACTTGATTTAGATATTTCCACTATATGGCTTCAAAATTTATGAAATTCTATTTAATTAATTTTTGGCCATGTTTGTAATTAATATCCATTTATTATCAGTAACTTATAAAACACAAAGTGTATGTTTTTTTTTTTTTTTTTTTTTGTGATTTTTAAAAGTTCGACCTGAAAGAGTTTCTTGGGCAATTTTTGCAACAATAGATTAAGTACAATATATGAATCGTTACTTAAATAAACTAAATAAATTCAAATTTTGTTGTTACTCAACAAGTTGCCATCAAAAGATTAAATGTAATGATTGTGTGGAAGTGATTTTTGTGGAGACATGAATTAGATGACACGAAACACGCATGGCACCTAAGGCCTAAAATATTCGTCCATCAGCGAATGGGCTGTAGATTATAAATCTACAGGAAAATAACAACTGCCCTTAGTCAGGTTTTTGTGCTTATTATTAAAGAGCAAATCTGAGTTTACGACACGTCTTCAAGGTAAGTAATGACTTTTACAATGCCGTTCTGGTTACCTGGAAAACCCCCTCGGCCACTTCTGTTATCACAAGCACTGACTGGGGCTACTCATGGCACAGCGCAGGTACCCCAGCCTCATTGTTCACTAGTCTTTGAGCGACATCTTGGGAATTTTGCATCTTCTACACTAACTCTTGTCAATTTCTTGTTGTAGTTTCCTTTGTAGCAAGGGCTATAGTCAGCATAATTGGCCTTGTTTTTCTGCCAGTCTCAACCTTAGGGCATGCTCGCATGTGACTGGGTCAGCCACCCACTGGGTCCAGCTCATAACTTGTTAAAGGCCAATTGAGCTGATGGGAGAGAGGAGGATAACCCGCCGTTGTCTTTGTCTGCAACAATCTGTAAGTTTAGGAAACTCAGTTACTGTTCTCGGTGAAAGGAAGAGAGCCCCTTTTTGATGTGAAGGCAAACAGACTGAGCGGGAAGCATAGCCAGGACCAACTGGACTCTGTCCTGTTTTAAGAGACTCAAATTAGGTCCCATTGGGGTGTAGAGAGGGCAAGGGAGGAAAGCAGAGCTATTGAGGTGGGATTGAACGTGCCAAAACACACGGCACACAAGCAACAATACCCTTATCTCTGTTTTGAATTGACTACTTAAAACTACTAATGGCTTCCTAGAAAAAATAGTCTCTCTTCATCTCACCAGTTGTTAGAACAGAAATCAGGAGCCTCTAAATCTGCATATTTAATAACAGGACTCTTTAATGCAGGAGACCCCATGGCATTAAAATTTTGATTATCTTTGATAGGGTGGAGATTAGCATAGCCTTCGCAGTCTGAATACCTTCACCCCCATGCAAGGCCTGTTTGTAACCATGGTTTAAAAAAAAAAAAGAACACAGCACAGTGTCCTTGTTTTCTTTTCGAACTCTTCATATTTTCTTTATCCTCCAACTGAACGTGTTCTTGAAATGCTAGGTATATTTGTCCCAGTTCTATTTTATAATCTGAATTCCAGTTGTATGCATAAAAACAACGCATGTCCCTCACACTCTTGATGTTACCCAAAGTTCAGAGATACTTGGAATTAGAAAAAGTCGTTGTGTTCAGTACATTTGAGTCAATTAAATGCCTTGACAGTTATGAGAATAATTGCGTTTTGAATGTCTCTTTGCAAGCTCTCAAGCACACAAAGCCCTTTCTCTCAGGATTAGGAGCCTAGTAAAGCTGAACAGTGTCCTCTTGTTCTCAATGCTTTGTTTGCCCTGCAACCTCAGCCCCCTCAAATCCTAGTTCTGCCCCTTGACAGGTGTAGTAAAGGGGCCTGTCTCTGCACTTTCTGGACAGATCTTCCAACTCCCTGGCCCGCTGATTATTCTTTGCCTACATTACCAAGTTTGGGGAGAAACTGTGGTCTCGTCAACCTAATGTCTGACCAGTTTGGCTGCCAACTAGAGGTTGCACGGTGGGGGGATTTGGAATTTCTCTTAAAGAAAGCATAGTTGAAATGCCAGAATTCAGAGCTTTGCATCAGCAGTAGGCGGTGGTGGTGCTGGTGATGTGGGGGGGTATCTGGAGAGAAAGGTTGCCTGTCTTTCCTCACTGTGACGGACAGCTCCAAAGAGAAATGAAAAAGGGGGAAACGCAAATTCTTCATTCCACACCGGCTATCTCATTTATATGCAAATTTATAAAGAGAGAAATATACAAGGGTAGACCTGTCTGTTGACTAGAAAGAGATGTTGGACCGTTTTACCAGTTTACCCTTGGAATTTAGGGTAATTTTCAGTGTTTTATTGGGTGTATTCTTTATAACTAAAGTTTGGAATATGTGGTTGTATCATGTGCTCCCCTCTGTTAGTCAAACTCAATGTCAGGCATTTCCTGTCTTCAGCCTTCATTGAGCATTATTTTTCATTGGCTTTTGGTTTCCTGAGCTAACAGCTAACAAGCTTAACAAAGGCTGTTGCCTGAAGAGTGGGAACATAAAAGCCCCCCACCTAGGTGGAAGGTGCTGTGTGTCTAGCCAAGGGCTCCTTTTTAAACGCCAGCTCTTTGTGCATGCAGTCATGGGAAAAAAAGCTTCAAAGGGCGACTCAACAGGGAATGCCTTGGTATGAGCGTAGAAGTCTGGGAAGGCAAAGTTCCCCTGCCTTTTACCAGCTGCATGTAATCTGCAGATCCTTAGAGTGGACCGCCGGTGGTCCGTCGACAGAGGTGGACCAGGGCCACTGACCACAGGAAGTATCTAGAGGAGAGGGATGTCAAGGGATGTATGGGCCACCCATTGCAGTGACCCCGCACAAGTGTTAGAGGTTAAGTGGAGCCATTTTGCAAAACCCCCTTTATATTAGGTCAAATAGTTTGGAAGTTTGGATTGAAACGATAGGGTCATTTTTAGCTGTGAGATGTTGTACTAGTGAGAGGGAAATGTGAAAGAATGTGGCATTCCACCCTAGCTAATTAAAGAAGAATCCATTAAACAAAGGTTATTGAGTCTCACAGTGATTGATTATTGGACCCACATTTGGTTGCTTGTCTTTTGAAGAAGGGGGCAAGTCTCAAAGGAGCCCCTTGAAGCCTAGCCTTACCATAGCTTTTGATGAATGCACAATTTCTTTGAAACAACTGCAGAGTCCTAGTTGGTTATTTAGTGGGTGAGTAGCTGGAATGTCCAGCTGTGGTCTGACTCAATAGAACGCATTGAGAGATTTTGATTGAATTTAGTCATGGCTAGCCTGTCCAACATCCCATTTAGCTCCCTCTGCCATGAGCTGCTTCCATTTGATCGGACCTCTTCAGACCCAGTTGTGACATGTTTAGTGATTTCACACTTGCTTTGTGGCAATAAGCACCCCTCCGTTCTCTCAAATGTTTTGAAGCATAAATAATACATTGCTCCCATTTGCAATGCATGACTGAGCATACCAAGGTCACAGCGAAAGGAATTTTGCCAAGTCATATTGTGTCCGGCCCTAGTGGACGTTTTGAGATTCAGAGAGTCAAGCGAAGTCCCGAAAGTGAGCGAGTTCCCTTATGGTGCACATCAAGAAAAAGCAGCACCATCTTTTTTTAGCGCTGATGGCATTATGCAACACCCAAAAAAAAAAAAAAACCCTTTATATTTCTTGTATTGTAGTCCATACATCGTGGGCAAATGTAGTATTACAATTATGAAAAACTTATTTTTTTGCATGAAATGCTTGAGCCTCCACAAATGCCTGTTTTTGTTCTAACATAAATTTTTCTCTCTCTTAATTTTGTACAACTAAACATGACCCATCTTTTAAAGCAACCAAACGTAAAAAGACCTAATGTAAAAACCCTGAATGTAAAACAGATGAGCATGGCTTCCCTGTGGTGAGGAGACTCTGTACATTCCAGGTGTGGCCCGTTCTTACAATTGTGCCATAATTTCCTTGCACAATATTTGGGTTTATTACAAGTCAGACTGAAACTACCTCTTGTCGAGTCGGTTGCAGTATGTGTTGGGTGATATCAGTAGATCCAACTCTGTTGCACTCTGTGTTAAAACTGGTGAAATAACCAAGCTTGACCATTGTATCAACCCTGCAGGTTAACATTGGACCTGCATAGGGGCTTGTACTTTGGTGGGGTACTAAAAACCAAACAAACTGTGATGTTCTAGCTGTATGAGATGTTCAGGAAAAAATGCTACCAAATGGGGGTATATAGCCTTATGTCTGCATGTTTGTAGGTCTGTTGCATGTAAATGTCGGAGAGTCTCTGCTCCAGAGCAGCATCAGAGTGTTTTGGTATTGAGGTGTCATCTCGATGGTGAATGATCCCACAATGTTTTCATTATGGATCCCCCTCCACCCCTCACTCCTTCAACTCCCGTCCCCACTCCCAAACAAGAGGCTGGAATGTTGGGTTTCCATGACGCTAATGAAGTAAAAACCTGGCAATGCGTTGCTGGCAGCCTCTGAGCAGCTCCTGATCTGTGACGACCTTCTCATCAGGATCAGAGTCTGATCCCCCTGTAGCCTTCATTCACCAGGGCTTATTATGCTCAGGAATGTCTCTCACTCTTTCCTCCCCTCATAACCCGCGCTAAAGCAGGGATGTGGGGTGCAGGGGTAAATTTGGGACAAATCCCAAGGGAGAGTACTACCCCAAATCACACACAACCCCCTTCCTTTTTTTTTTTTTTTTTTTTAAACTACCATACCCACCGAACTCCTCCCCTATCACACACGTATACACACACCCACACTCCAAACCTTTCCCGTGAAAAGTTAAAAGCTTTGATTTATTGTTCCATGAATGCTTAATGTGGCAGGTCCATGTGGTCTTCCCTGGGGAAAACAGATTGATCTACCCAGAAACCTGCTTGTTTTTGCCAGTTTTCAGACGGCCTTGAGCTAATATTTTCACACTGAAACATCTTCTGTCATTGCAGCTTTTTCTATGAAGAAGTCCTCTCAGAACTTTCTTTCCCGTGCTCAAACAAAATGCACTACTCTGATGTTCCTCTAACCGGCCCTCCCTGGTGGGAACGAGTCTTCTTCCCTTTGTCACTCGCCCGGAATGGCAGTTTAGGGGTTAAATAATCAGTCTCTGTACATTATCCTGTGTCCTGCTGGGCTGGTGGATGCAGCCATAATGTCTCGCTAATTAGCCTCCATTTAGGATGGTCCAATAGGCCACACAGCCGCCATTGACGACTAAAGCTTCAATGGAGCTTTGCAAAGGAAGACTCTCTGTCTCGTGGACATTCTTGGTTTGGGCTCGTCCTTAATAAACCTCTAGCTTGCCCAGACTTGATGCCTCCAGGACTCAGGATTCAGTTACTCGGTCAGTGAATGGGGGGTATAGCCTGTGTGGGGATGATTTAAGCCATTGTGTGTATTTCGTCATTCAACACATGATGTCCATAAATGGGATCTAAACTGACCAGGACCAATTAAGGGCTTAAGGGGTGAAGCAGCCCGTTGTAAACTTTGACCCTTATCAAATCATTATGGGTTGGGGCCCCCATATGAGCTTGTGAGAGATAAGCTCTTTGGGAAGACTGGGCTCTGTTAACAGTAAAGGATAAATATTCTAGTAATATTGTTAGAATAATACTGTACTATAATAATGGATTTTTAAAAAAATGTTTGTTTTTGTTTCGTATTTTACGTATAATCACACTAAATGTACATATGTGTGTTTTCTCTAAATGCAGACCTAAGTATTTTGCTTTGAGGTTTTGTTTACATAGAGCCCGTGTAAATGGGGACAGTATTATTAAATGGTTTGTGGTGGGAACTGAATAGGAGCGTACATGCCATACCAGTTAAAAATCTCAAATTGCACGGTTCTTCTCTCTTACTCCTTTTAGTCACTTTTCAAATAACAAAATAATTCAGTTTACCATCAATGAGAACAGCCTTCTCCATACACCCATGTGCATTGATTGTATAGAAGTATTGAGTCTCAGTTTGATGTGCGGTTGTGCCAGAAGCATACCGCTGGCCCTTTTCCTGCCTCATGGGGAGTTGGGCAGCTGAAACAAAAGGACAAGAGGCTTTCATCATCAAAAGCCACCAGGTCCATGGCACTGGAAAGAGCTGTGCATGACATCTGATGAAGATGGATGAAGATGGTTGCCATGGACAAGGCCAGGACTCTCCAGGTCCCGTGGAGCAGCTTTTGGCGAGCTAGTAGAAACAGGGCATGTTGGCATGGAGTAGCTCAAGTGGTAGTGGAACAGTCTGGAATTTGTGCTTTCCTTATGTAATCATTTTGGGGTGTCCTGGGTTTCAATCAGTCTGTTTGATAAGTTGATTTGTTTGTTTGCACATCTTTTGCAAGTGCTTGTTGTTCACCTGGAATTATATCTTGACCTCCTTGTGGTGTTTTTTTTGTTTTGTTTTGTTTTTTTTCCCCTGGAGTTTTTGCACCTTACTCAATCCCTCCAGGTCTTTGGGTTTGTATTAAGTGGTCTACTGTTGATTTGCTGCATTGAAGTTGTCAGTAAAGCTGCAGCATGTATGGTCGTTTGGCACAATTTGACTGCTATGTCTCATTGATTTAGGGAAAAACAGGGTCTGCCAGAGTCGTGTAAGAAAGCTTGAAACATACAGACAGACAACACACACATGTGGTCGTTACAGCTTTTTTTTTTTTGACAGTTAGCGGGTGAATTTGGCTTGCATATTTAGTCATTTTTTCGCACTTCATACTGGTTGTTTGATTATTATTTTGATTTGGTCAATGTGAACTTGTCACCTGCTGGTCAGTTGGCTGGATTTCCGGGTCAGACCTCAGCTAACATTGTCATGGCCGCCACACAGACCCAGCATTATTAGCCCCACTGGCGGCACTATTTGTCCCACTCCAAAAAAGAGGGCTAACGAATAAAAGCAAAAATGGGAGACAGCTAAAGTCTTTCTGATCCCCTCGTCCATGAAGGGGTAATCCAGGGGTGATCGTCAGCACAAAATGTAGCTTTGACTGCCTGTATTCATTCTGTGTGTGTTTGTGTGTGTTTGTGTCTGTGTGTATGGGTGCATTTTTTTTTTTTTTTAATTTAATTTTTATTTTACCAAGAAGTTGCAAGCAAGGAGATCTGACCAAGATACTGCTATTGAAATTAATCAATTTATGCACATGACAGCATGAGTAACATTTAAAACATGAAATGAAAACAACCTGCCAAGCAGCCTACTGTTTATTTTTGTGTGATTACAGCCTAGTACCGGGACATGTTGTAGTCACAATGGCAATTACGTGTGTAAGTGTGTGACCATATTGTGTTTGTGTGATAGAAGAGAGAGAGTGGGCAGAGAGAGTTTTTTTTTGTTTTTCCCCCCCCTTTGCCTCTTCATTTCCCTCTTGTATCAGTCATCGTTGGGGAAAGCCTCACCTCAGTCACACTACCCTGTAGTACATAGTAGGCTACATTTTCTAATAAGTAGTTAAAAAAAGAAAAAAACTTAACTTTAGTTCACGTACTCATTTATGTTGTCTCATGTGTGACCTCATTCCTCGGCCATGCCAAAAGCACAATATCAAGGTTACTTGATAGTGCAGAGAATTTTGTCCTTTGTAAATGGTGATGACTGTTAGTAAAGTCTAATCTAGTACACAAAACCAAATACCTGAGATACCATGTTCCATCGCCACATCCGACATTAGCATTGACAGCCGTTTGCTTACCAGTCTAGAAGAAACGTTGCGAGTTCAGCATCAACCTTCATTTCTTAACTCACCAAGAGCTGTCTCCAGCGGTGGAAAGCAATTCTGATTTTAACTCTGGTTTTGCTTCTATTTCTGTCACTTCTTTTCTTCTACTGAAGTTAGCACGCTAGCCAGCTAGCCCCGGCCCATCTCATAATACCACTGTGCAAAAGTAAGTCACCATGGCATCCAATCTGCCATCAGTCCGATGACGTAACACTGCCCAGAGGGCCTATTCTGACCTCCTGTCTTGTGAACACAACAGTGGCTGAAGGTCTTGGTGAGTGGACAGCTGTTAATGCTAATGCTAACGCTGGCTATGTAGCGATTGCAAAAACGTACATATAGCACCTTTTTAACTGACGAGCTAACTGTTTAGTTGCAGAAGGACCACAGTAGGTCATGTCTGTTTATGCCCTTGGCTGTCAGGTTAGCACCATTTTAGTTCTCTGTGCGGGTTTGCTGAGTTGTGCGCTGTTCCTCTGCTATCTCTGCTATATGGTGTAGTTGCCTGGACATACCATTAGGTGCTACAGTGTTGACTATAACTGCTGTGAATGGATGTCAGTAGTCTGACATGGCTGCTATGCTCAGCCTTTCAACCGACAAAGCTGGAATGTCATGTAGTAATCCTGTTGACAGTGAGGTTGCACCATTCATTTAAAGCCGGGAGATTTGTAAATAGCCGGGTTCTAGGTCCAATCGGGTTAGGATTCACAGCAGACTATGAATTATTCATTGTTAAGCCTCGGTGTTAAAATAAAGAACAGATTATGCAATTAAAGCATTTGTCAGACTGAAGACACAGTTCATAAAATGGTACCTTGAAAAACTGTATTTTCTAGCTTCTGCACAGCATGTTCTACAGCTAACAAAGCTGGTTAGTTGTGCAGTGACTTGTCATCATTGTGGCAGAGCAACACTGGAATACTGATAATAATACTGACAATACTGATTTCATATCATCCTACTGGCCAAAGGTTAACAAGGCTAACGGTTAATGTAGTGAATGTCAGTGAGATCTTGGAGCTTGATAGTGAAATGTTTCAAAGTGGAGAGTGAAATACAGGATATAATGTCATTCAGTTGGAGATACTGTAGACAGTGTTTGCTTATCCATTAAACTTGGCTTACGGGATGTTTGGTGATGTTTTCACAGTCTTTACCAAGGTTGTTATTTAGAATGGTTGTTGCTGGGGATAAAACTTTTTCAAAATCCCGGTATGACATGATGGGTAAGGCTTAGAAGTTCTAAAACTACTTAAATTGCCTTCTCTAAAAGACGTTCCTTGAATTGCTGGAAATATTGTACTGTTACAGATTGATCTGCTGAGACAAGGTCTTTTTATTTATTTGATTGTAGGAAGCGCAGCTGCAAGTCAAGACAATTAGCCACATCCAGCATTCGTATTTGCAGTGGTATCTACTGTTAGGGCTTGGCCTAAGTAGTAAATAAAATCCCAAGTCAGAACCACAAGGCTTCACTAAATCTGTTACTGCTATCACCTTTTCAGCTACCAGCAGTATCATACGTACTGAGACATTCCTTAACTCCACTATCCAGCCACACTGTTTATTACAAGGTAGACCGAACATAACTTACATGACCAAGATGATCTTATGACGGAGGGAGGTTAAGCATACATCAAGATGCATAATAAAACTATCCTCATCACTTTCCAGAGCACCAGGACTGCCTCCATCAGGCGGTCCACGAGCGACTCGGGGAGCTGCTACGAGTCCTAAAGGCCATTATCAGCAAACACCAGAGCCTCAACTCGGTGGACATCCTCAGTACAGCTGGAACCGTCATCGCCACGGTCAAAGGTGAGCCATGATGTCCAGCTCTCCCTTAAACACATACATACACATAACTCACAGCTTTCCTGCTAAACGTACCAGCTACTCCTCCACTCTTCCTTTGGTCTGTTTTCTGTCTCTGCTTATCTAATCCCCCCCTTCTCCCTTGACAGTTTTGGCTCCTGGACATTCACTATTACTATCTCTTCTCTCTCACACTGTCTCCCTTAGTCTTAAAAAGAACCTCCCAGGGAATGTTTCTGAGTGGAGTTTTCTTATAGCAGTGCAGCTGTTCAGAAATCACTCAAGTGCTTAGAAATGCATCAGCGTGTGTTTCAAACCCCATACAGAGAGTAAGAAAATCATGTTTGGGGGTCAGATACCTGATTCAAGAGGCAGAGAGAAGTGGGTGTCCTTTGTGCTTCGTCTGCCAGTCCAGAGGGAACTACACTGAGGAATCCTTTTCAGTTTCTCATTCTCTGAGATTAAGATCTGGCATGCGGGTCAATTCTTAACTTGGCTTTCATACAAGAATCCCTTGAGTATATCTCGTCTCAATTTGCATTGCAAAGGGGGACAAAGAGGGGCTGCATAGTTTTTTTTTTTTTTTTCTTTTTTAAAGCTTTTACTTAATAAGGAATGGTGACATGGGGAACTGAGTGACGCCTGCCTATGAATGCAGCATACCTTCACTGAAATATTTGTAAGGAGTTTGCATACTAATGGGCATGTGTGCCATAAAGTAAATTATCACACACCTGTAAGTCCCGTCTTCCGTGCAGGAACTTAGCTATTGGTGTGGCATTCAAATATGGTGCACAATATATGCACGATAGATACGCACAGAGGTGGACATTTTCCACAGGGAAGCCTTAGATTTGATCGCTTAATAGTCTTTCCATAGAAGCCTTTGAAGTTAGGGGTCATTGCAGCTGTTTTTCAAACCTGCATAGTGACATCTCTGAGGAAGTGCCTGCGTGGAATAGCAAATAATGTAACAGGTTTAGCATTTAGAGTAGCTGTAAATTTGCTGTAGTCTTTTACACATATGTGCAGAAAGGCATGCTATAACACCTTTTCTGCCACTAGGTGGCCAGAATTGCTCACTGCTTGCCCCCCACACAGTAACAAGGTGTTATCAGCTGTACACTTGTACCAGTATTTTTCACTACCAAATCTCAAAGCTTTAGATGTTACACGACATTAAGATGTGAGATTTTACTATGCTACTCTTTATGGAGGTGTGTCATGTCACCAGGGGGATTTTTGTTCAGTTTTGTTCTGACCTAATTTTACAGGTAGAAAAAAATATTAAAAATGTATAGTTTGACTCCAAGGAAGAACAGTGGAGTTTGTTACATTTTCACTTCATCACATTCTTAAGATATACCTCAACAGTGGATCAAATAGTTTTGTCACTCTCTCCATCCTGTGAGGCTTCATATCCAATTGCATGCCTTGCTTACATCTTCGTGTTACTCTTTATTGGAAGAAAAGTTGCTCCTAGATCTGAATCCTGCATAGGACTTTGCAGCTGATGAGTTTTTCGAGTGTGAGTGTTGTGCTTTTCCAGTGAAACAATACCATTTTTCCCCGATGATGTAACTTCCATGTTTGGACCACTGGTTGGGGCCTGAGCGAGTACTGGCATTGTATTCCAGCAAGCCTCAGGATGTCCTGTTGGGGGTAGGGGTTGGACAGAAGAGGAGGAGATATTGCTGCACAAGAGAGTTGCGTGCTTTGAATGGTGGTAGCTACAGTAGCTGCACTGGGGTTGACAAGGGGGCTCCAAGGGCCCCATGGACATTGGACCCATCAAAACCCTTTTTTTTTCCATCCTTCTGACAAAGCCTTAACCCGAATCAGAGAGACGAATTTTTGAGTTGGATTTATTTCTCTGTCAGTTTTTTTTCCTTTTGCTGCATAGAGAAACAAATTGCTGCAGCCCCTAAAGAAAAGTAATTATTTCGGGTGTTTGGAGAGAAAATTAGCATTTCAGTCACCTCCAAGTAGTGGTTACTAGTCATGATCAAGAAGCCCTATTTCTGTTTGACAGGAGAAGAAGAAAAGCTTGTTTTTGAGGTGGGTAATTGGTAGTTTTGCCATTTGTTGCACACTATACTTCTTTTGAAACACTTTCCAAAAAACCGGGATGCAATGTGTAATAGCTACAAAGGAAACATCTTAGTATTTGGTTGGCATTGGTGGGTGTGCGCTCGCCAATTTTCATTATGTGGCATGGATTTTGAAGGGCCTGGCTAAAGACGTAGGACTGTAAGTGAGGATACTGTTTGAACCAGTCTTCCTCGGAAGATTTGGAAACCCATTCAAAATTGGATCAACACAATTTGGCGACTTTTTTTTAGCTCTGGGTCAGGCATTGACGTCCTTTTCTGCTTCTGGAGAAAAGAAGCAGAAAAGACTGAGGAACTCACGGAGGCATCAGAGTGGTGCATTGACGTCAGTGATTTATTGCTTGGTGTTTGGTCTCATTTTCTGAGCATCTCTCTCCCCGTTTATTTTTCTCTCTGCTCAGTCAGGACAGGAAGTTTATTGTGAAGACTGATTACAGCCGTATTTACGCTGGTGTTTTTCCCTCCACTCTGTCCTCAGTCATCACTGTGTTTAGACTTATAGCAGGAAACCACTGCTTTTCCAGATTACGGCCAAATATACACACTGGCAGTCTTTGCTTATCTCTTCTGACGTAAGGTACACAGTTGTTTTTGGATGCCTCTGGGGGACATTTCAATTTTTAAAATGTCTGCACGTTTGAGATATGAAGTGAACAGTTCCTTAGCTCTCAGAGTGATTTTGAAGAATAAAGCATGACTCAGAAGTGACTTTCATTGATTCCCATTCTTGACGTCATGCACAGGATGATGAATCATGTCATCGGTATCATGCCTTAATCACAGGATGTCTTCAGTATGCAGGGTTTAGGTTTGCTACCAAAACTTGACTCTATCCTACTTCATCACAATTTGATAGGAGTGAACTTTAAGGAGGTGAACGAAGAGAACAAACAGGAGCTTTTTGGAGAGATCTACGCTGCTATCGACACATTGGCATTCACGTTTGGCAATGTGTAAGTATGATGTCATCACTGTGATTGCTATTGATTGGCCATTGTTGACTGTATTATTAATATTATTATTATTATTATTATCATTATTATTAATCAAGGCTAGTGTTTTTTTTTTTTAAAGAGCAACTATATTTGCTCCCTGCCATTTCTAAGAGCATATAATTAATGTAATTCAACAAATCAGGTAACATAGAAATCAACAATTAACAATGGTCACAAAAAACAATGGGGATAATTTGGAAAAAATATCCCCATCAAGCCTTCAAATAAATGAAAAAAGGAGAATAGGTCCAGAACCAAATAATAATAAATGAAGCATTACAAATCTGTCTGTGTAAGTACCAGGCTAACAAATCCGCTACGTTAGAGGGACACCCCACTGATTTTTCACATGATGCTTTCCAAAGTTTGAAGAAAGAAAAAATAAATAAAGAAAGAAAATAAAAATATAAATATTAAAATAGAAGTCTTGCATTACAAACCGGAGTTGGGGATTTGGGGAAAAGTGGGCATTGAGGAGGGAGGGGGGAAAGTCTAACAAAAGAAACTGCTGAGTTGCATTATGGGAACTGTAGGATCTGATGCTTTTGGAGCTTGACCCATGCTAGAGACAGGATTTCTTAGCCCTCGGTGCATCTGTTTTGACCATTCTTTTTACAAAATCTGTTTCTTGTGGGTGCCAACTTTATGGAAGTGCAACACTAAAGAACTGGGGTTCCCCTTTTAAAACCCTTTATACTAAAACACAATGATGATTTGAGTTATGTTTTAAACAGACTCCTCTTGCATGTGTTTTTATCTGATCAATTTCGCCCTCTCTCAACCCAGTCTATCGGTTTGTGTTTTTGTTTTCCTTCAGAGTGTCTGACTTCCTTATGGGAGATGTAGAGAATGGATCAGTGTTGGGGCTCCCCCTGACTAAAAGAAGCAGGGTAAGAAAAGTGCAATATTTATATTCTGTTGTTCCATCCACTTAATTTAGCACAAGTGAGGTAGTTGTACTTTGCATCAAAAATAACAGGCTGATATTAGTATATTCATGAGGCCCCCATTCTTGTACACACATTTATCAGTAGTTCATTCACCGTCCTGTTAACGCCAGGATGTGGCCCCTCTGCCCCTGAATTCTCAGGCAAAAGATATGAAAAATTACCCAGCAGAGTGCAGAGTTCAGGGGTTAAGTGAGAGCTTGCAGGTTGACGCATGTTCCTGAATTGTCTCTGCAAATTAATTCTACGCATTGTTGTTTTCCTGCAGTAGGTTTTATAAGCTCACCACGGAGGAAGTCGAGGTTCTGATAAGCCCTGTTACGAGTGTGTTTGCTTTGAATAGGAAATTCATCCAAACCCTTGGTATATTGTTGTCCGTCTGTCTGTTATTCAGTCTTTCGAGAACCTCTCCGTGGAATCTGGAGGATCCGGCCCTGAGAAAGATGATCCGCCAGGTAAGAAAGATCTCTATAACACGCAGCTACTGTACTCCGGTGCCGCTCTGAGAAAGTGTGGGGGAAACTAATCCTCCTCCTCCTTGTTGGAGAAAAAAACGTGTTCATAAATCATCCTCAAGCTGAGCCACTGCTTCTGTTGCAGCTTGATTGTTCTGGGTCATGGCCTTGTTTGTGCTGCATCACTGCCATTGCAGGCAGACCTAGAGCGGTGTCTGTAGGGTTAAATGGGATAAGAGCACTAC
Organism: Xiphias gladius; assembly: GCF_016859285.1. Classification (NCBI taxonomy): domain Eukaryota; kingdom Metazoa; phylum Chordata; class Actinopteri; order Istiophoriformes; family Xiphiidae; genus Xiphias; species Xiphias gladius. Next base: position 1,320,475 of record NC_053404.1, on the reverse strand, counting down.
AAGCTCTCAAGTCTTTATGACCAGTCTCCTTAACCACTTATTAATACATCCAGCAGTCAGTCTTCTGTCAGCATAGCTTACCCTCAAATGCTCTTAGCCCATAAAACACTCGCACAAGGTCAGCGTGGGCTTTTCTCACCGACTCAGTAACAGACGTTGTTAGGTAAACACACATGTGATACGTCCAGCAGTGGTGAGAGGTATGTCGGTTGGGGGTTGGTCACTGCCGGTCATTTGTAAGCCCATCTTTTACGACCTCCCTCGTGGGATTCCCGTGGTTGTCACAGGGCCTTGTCCACCGGTTCGGGCTGAAGAGGTGGACAGGACACTGCAGCAGCAGGACAGCGGGGTGGAGTCAGCGCTGCTGTACGCCAAGGCCTGGTCCAAGTACACCAAGGAGCTGCTGGCATGGGTGGAAAAACGTCTCAACATGGGTGAGTTAGGGCACAGACGGAGGAACAAGTACAGGAGTGTCTCTGACATGTGGCACCTATCACGTTCAAGTACAAAAGTCAGCTGTCGTGTTAGTGTCATGGACCGTGTACTTAACTTAAGTACTTCATTACATACTTCATTACATGCTACATCGTGTCAGGTTATCTTTATAAGATGTTTTCAAGTACATACCATGTGCACTTAGGGTCTTAAAAAGCACCACCCTCTTAAACGCTTGTTTTTGTGTCTAATGAAAACAGTGGTATGGTAAGTTGTAAAGATCTCCTCCAGACATGTTGTAAGACATATAGAAATGCTCTGGAATTAAGTCAAAGTTTGATATCGTTTTTCCACAAAAAAAAGTTCAATTACCCAGTTCAACAAATTAATAGCATCTAAACCTCGGTCTCTGTCACTGAAAAATCATGGATCTATGAGAATGCAGGAAATTTCACATCACAGTTGTGTACGTTGCATGTTGGACCACGATCGGCTTCATGGCACAGAATCGTGCACCTATTTTACACCTGTTAAACTCCAGAGTTCAGGGGAGGATAGAGAAACTTTGAGTCCTTTGTGGATGTGAAAACAGTCTTCTAGCGTCAAACTCTGCACTTACATCATTCTGCACAGTGAAGCTCAAACCTCCAAGTGACTAAAGCATAAGCAAAACACACTGGCTGATATTTAATTTAAAGCAGCATCTGAAAATAACGCCAGATTCACTGTGATATTAGACAGTTTTCAGTTGTACTTAGTTTACATGCAGTTTCATCCACTTGAATGCCCACTCTTATTACTATATCTAGGAAAAACCTATTGGACATCCTGTTTGTAATCAAACGTATTTCCTGATGGCTTTTTAATTCTAATGTCCCTTTACAGTTACAGATTTTTCATAAGCAATACAATTACAATGATTTTACTTTTTTCTTCTTTTTTGGTTCATACATTCAGTTGTTCTTCAAGCATAGCTACAGGCAACACAGGGTGGATGACAATGTTTTAAATTAGTCTAGGTATTGTCTGCAAGCGCAGAATTTAGCTCAGGCACAAACGTGGGTATTAATTCTGGGCCAATTTCCAGAGAAATTTTGCTCAATCACCTAAACTGAACTGAAAACAATGGAGTCTTATTCGGGCTCAAGGTTGAATGTGCAGTGTGAGAGCTTTTGTTAGGTGCCCTGGTCAATGAATGGTTTCAGTCGAATACTTATCCACTCGGCCAGTCAACACAGTGACGCAAAGCACTTAGTCAAGTTGTACAGTACATTTGCTATCAGACAAACGGCTTGTTTTGTTTAACACTTCCACTCTGGCTAATGCTTATTTAGTGATTAATTTTATAGATTTGTCCGATGACTCAAAGACATTGTATTATGTAATCAGAAAATGCTTAAGCAGGTTTCAGTCAGTTGTGTATTTAAAGAGGATCTAACAGTTAATTCAAAAGGTACTTCAGCACATTGCAAATATTTGCCCACACACAAATGACAATTTGCAGGCCAGTAGAGAGCACTGTATGTGTTACATTCAAGTAATTGTATGTACATTTTCAGATATCGAGTGTGCAAAGAGTTACGCCAAAATGGCCGAATCTGCCAAGACACTTGCAAGTCAGCAGGTGAGTAGATACTGCTGCTAATTTGTCTTGCATTCGATTCTGCTGCCACCTTTTAGCCGTTTAAGGATAAACATTAAGACTTTGTCCTCTTCCTGTAAGGAATTCATGCCTTTCCGTGAGATCTACATGACTGCTTTCAAAAATGACACTGAATACAGCCAGTTGGTACTTCACACTGCAGCAGTACTTCAAAGCAACAAATTCATGCAGGTAATCCAGCAAAACAATGAATGCACTTCTGAAACGGGACTTTGTCCAGGGTGTTTTAATGGAAACAAGAGGACTTACTGACTGTGTGTGTGTGTGTGTGTGTGTGTGTGTGTTGGGGGGGTTATGTGTCCCTTTCCAGCCTCTCCTGGCCAGAAAGAACGAGCTGGACAAACTCCGAAAAGAGGTCAAGGAGCAGTGGCAGAGAGAGCAGAAGAAGATGGTGAGTTGACGGCCGTAAACGGTGCACTCCGAAGAGGGCCCCACACAGATACGCACACAATCTGCAGGGCCCCCCCCCCCCTTACGGACACCGCGGGCTCGGTCCAAGAATGCTCTTGAAACGCCTAAGCCCAGCACGCACATCCCTAGAAACGCTTTGTGCTGTCATGCAGTCTGGCAGGACAATCGTTCTGTTGCAGCTCTAATAGAAAAAGCATCATTGAGTTAGCCAATAGCACTTACCTCTGCAATTGCTCATGACCAGTTAGTTGTAAATGAATTGTTTTTAACATCACCCTAGTTTTCAATGTTAAGTGCCAGTAGTTAAGCCCCTGCACGTGGTGTTTAATGGTAGGTAATTGTCACAGATTACGATCAACTTAAAAGTGGATGTAACCATAAAAGCCATCAGATTTTTGTGGTAGCTTTGCTTGGCATTGTGGGAGTTGTACCACACACCTGCTTTTGGTTTGTACATAAAGATTTGCACAATCTGTATATTTTATGTATTTTTTCAGCTTCCTGTGTGTATCACTGCAAAAGTAGTTAAGATAGTGATTTAAGAAGTGATTTTTTTTTTTTCATTTCAGTGGAAGAAAGACAAAGGGAAAGTGGAGCGATCAGCTGCTCTTCTGCTGTGTGTGTGTGTGTGTGTGTGTGTGTCTGTGTCTGTGTAATAACTTAATATGTGTACATCTTCAGCATGAGGCAGACGGTGCTCTGAGGAAGGCTCGGCTGCTGCAGGTCCAGCGGCAGGAGGAATACGAGAAGGCCAAGGTGTCCACCAGCCGCCTGGAGGAGGAGCAGATCGGAGGAGGGGGGGGCGCAGCGGCAGCTAAACAGCTAGAGAAGAGGCGCCGGCTGGAGGAGGAGGCCCTGCAGAAGGTACAGCACCTCCTCTGTCGGGCTGATTGCTCCACGCAAACGTGGACAAACGTGGTACAGTCTTGATTGCTGTCGGCCCTGAACTCATCTGTTTTGAGTTAGTTAGACTTTTTCCTAAATAAAAAAACAAATGTGACCATTATGGAATAGAATACCAGCCTCTTTTGGCCGTTATCAGCTCTCGGCAAACAGACCGAAGGGAACTGTGGCCTGCGTTGTGAGTAGAAAATGAGCCCACGAGCATCTATGATTCACCAGCTGCTGACCATGTGGCTTACACCAGGCAAAACGAAACTTGTCAGTGTAGCCGCACATCCATCGTATTCATCAAAATTGAACCAGCCAGAGAGTTGAGAGTTATAATAATTGCTCTTCCTTCCGTTGGCAGGCCGAGGAGGCCAGCGAGCACAGCAAGGCCTGTCAGATTGATGTTGGAGAGAAGAGACTGGATCTGGCCAAAACCAAGAGCGAGATCATCACCCAGCTCCGAGAGATGGTCTCTCAGTGCGACCTCACCCTCAAGGCTGTGAGTTTGGATTTGTGCTGAAAATGTTTACTTGAGGTTTCGGCTGACTGGAATGACCAGGCCAAACTGAAGAGGAGGCACTAGGTCCTAGATTTGAACCACGTCTTATTACAGTGTCAGAAATGTGTGGAGGCAGTGCCTGCAGGATGATGATGTTTGTTTCCTTTTTTTTTTAGGTGACAGTCAATTGGTTCCAGCTCCAGCAGACCCAGGTTGTATCCCTCCCTGTCAACCACCAGAGTCTGTGTGAAAATGCCAAGCTGTACGAGCCTGGCCAGCGCTACATCGACTTTGTCAGGAACTTGCCTACAGATGGGCCTCACCTGGAGTCCCACTCGTTTGATTCGGCTGTCACACAGAGCACGGGGTGAGACACCACCACGCTATGGTTCTCTTGCTAATCTCATCACAGCCTTTGCTTTTAAACAGCGGGTTCCTTATTAATAGAGCCACAGTTCATGAACCTTACTGGAATATCTCCTTCGAATTAAAGTGAAATCTGATGCTTTAGGTTTTATGTCTAAATTTAACTACGACAGACCCCTCAGTTATCGGTGTTTCTGTTTACTTTGTCCGATTTAATCACAGAAATGGCAGAGTTATTTTTCTAAGACAGTTAAAGAGCTCTCAGAGCGGTTAACAGTCACAGACAATGTTAGTTTAATTCCGCTCTCATTTACATCATTTGAAATTTTCACTTAAAAAAAAAAGAAGTGTTTCAGTCTCTACATGTAGTGTTGACAATTATATGACTTTTTTATTTTTATACTATAACAGAAGCTCAAGGCTTCTGAAGCTCACAGGAGTCTGTGAGAAGGTTAACGTTTATTTAGGGTAAACAAGCGGTCGTAAATACGTTGTTACCGTAGACCTCTCTGGTGAGGTGCAGCGCTTGAGTGAGAGAGCTTGTTTTGGAAAGCCTAAAACAATTGGGTTGGCCGGGGCTTCCTGCGGAAATGACTGCGGTCACGGGAGAGAGGAGCTGGGGCAGTGGGCTTGCCATCAGCTTTACTGAACCTCGCTGAAAGTTCTCAGTAGCTTTCGAACTACACACACATCCTTTCTGACTAGAAACGAAAAAACATAGTGGTCATTCTTTATTTGGGAAATTTTAGCGCCCAGCTCTCGTGAAAGCTTTGGTGCAAAAAGTTTGTTTCCTTTTTGAGAGAGTTTTGTTGACACAGGTCTGTGGTCACACACACACACACCAGACAGATAGAAATAAGAGAGTGCTTTGTTCTCACTTAGTTTTCTCCCTCTACACCTCCAACCCCCCCCCAACGCTGATCAAAAGAATTCAGCTTGGGAGAGAGGAAATGAAACACACACACACACACACACATGCATCCTCACCAGTGGTGTTCGAAAGCTTAGATATAGATGGCTGACCTACATACTGTCTACTGTGAGATACAGTGGGATACTTTCATTAACAGTGGTTGGCATGGTTTGCACATCAGCCATTCCCAAGCCTATCAGAGTCAGTTAATCATCGTTCCACTCTAATTAACTGCTGTCTTTGATGGTGAAGTGGGGCTGATCTCATGATATCGTGATCACTCTGCAGTGTAGGAATTACAGATATCGATCTAATTTAAATGTGTCTGAGGAGAGGGATGTTGTTGCAAGACTACAATATGAGACTAAGGTCACTCTCAGTACTCTTCAAAGTTTCGATAGCATTTTCACGGCTTATCGTGGCGAAAAAAAAGTGAGAAATTTCGATAGAATGTGCTCTGCTGTTCTTGGAATTTTTAATCCAGTTTGAGGGTCTAAGGACAGAAGGTGCAGTATGTTGTATAGATTATAAAGTCTGTTGCGACAAATAGGCGATTTGTCGAAATCGACCTAAATGCAGCAATTTTCCCCTGAACACCAAGAATACCTTCACAAAAAGTTGTTATATCGACGTCAGTTTTCTGAGGCTCGATCAAACATTGTCCTTTTTAAAGAAAAAAAAAAAAAAATCTGTTGAACCAGGGTATCTCTGTAGAAACACGCTAGAGTGTCAATAATGTAAATCTGGGAAAACCTACAATAAAACCTCCTTTTATCCTCCCATGAATTTTTTTTTTTTTAATTTTTTTTATATATAACTGTGAGGTTTCTTTTTAGTGTCCAATGATAAAGACATTGTTTGAGAGGACTTTCTAAAATTCTGGAAAGATCCAAAGATTGTGGAATATAAGCACAAATAATGATTGATATTTCATCATTTTCCTCCCCAGGATGCCTTTCAACAAGCGCTCGCCAAGTGGCTGCCACTCATCGCACAGTAACCTGTCACAGGCATCCGTGACCTCTGACCTCCTTGGTGGAGACGACGTGGAGAGTCCCATCTATGCCCAACATACCAAGATCGCAGAAAGGCGCTCCAACAGTAGCACAGACATCCAAAGTATGAAAGTTTACATTATCGTACTAACTGCTGCTCTTATAACAATCGTTACATAATACTGCCGCAAGTGCCTGTTGAAATTGTAAGCCAAGTAGCTGGAGAAACAGGTAGTTACCTGTCAAACGCAGTCAACATGATGTCAACTTGAAATCATCGTCTGTAAACGTTAGGTGCTCGTTTGACGCCTCCCTGAAACCTGACAGCATAGGTTGGTTTCTAGAGCTATCATTTGGATCGTTTACCAATCTTACGGGGTGAATTTTCATCGTAAGAACAGACAGAGAAGAAAGCACATTCTGCATTTCCCCTTTCCTTGGTAGTGGAGCAAGGTACAAGACAAGTTGCTTTGCGAATGACACGCAACAACTGCAGAATCTGAGGTGAAAGGTTACAGAAGCTTTAAACCGTAGCCACTCTCCTTGTGCTGTTATGTCCTTTGTTTAGTTTTACTTAACGTCTGCAAGCTGGATCCATCCTGATCTTTTCAGCCAGTGTTGTGCTAATCGGTGCATCGGGGGTTAATGGGCTCACATGTTTTGGGCCCATTTATTATAGACAAACGTGCACACACAAACAATGTCACTTTTAACTGAGATTGATTCCAAGGCTCATCAAGTAACATAGAGATTTCAGTAACAGTGATGCCGTAGGTCCAGTCTATAGAGATCGTGACTGAGATGTTATTTATTGCCTTTCAATGCTGAAATTTGTTTTTATCCAGCACTTCGGATTCAGGCCCCATTTCGTCCCTGGGCCACGGCCAGCCAGGGTGGAGGGATGTGCAGCGATTCAGAAAGTGCCGGAGGGAGCAGTGAGTCCCGGTCCATGGACTCGCCCACTGCAAGCCCAGGTAGGGCCGTGGAGACACACCTGGAAGTGTAGCTAATTTCGTCCCTTTTTCAGCTCTAATTGAATATAGCTCTCTTTACAACACAGATCGTTCTTAATGAATAACACTATGAAAGATAAAGCATGGTGTCCTGCAGAACAGTTGTGGGACATGTCTTGATTTTTTTTTTTTTCTTAGCTCTAAATATCAGGCGGGTCTGACTTACGTCATTGATAAAGCAACAGCACGTTGCAAATGATGGACAGGAGGTGCATTCCTCAGCGCTGATTGTCTTAAATGCCCCAGAGGCCTGCACACTTTTTTTTCTTTTTTTTTTCTTCTTCCCTGTGAACTTGATGTTCACCCAACTTTGTTGGCATGTCATCTGAGAATCCAGGCGCTTAGCAACCACTGACAGTGGTGCCTCTTTGTGTAACATCATTAACTGTATTAGACTACAATGTACACAAACATAAAATCGCAGCTTTGGTGGTTGGGTTTCTCTGCGTTTCCTCTGTTGCTATGCTACAGTACGTATGTGTCACAGTGTAATGCTCTTGTACAGATCTGTGTAGAAGTACAAGTCAGGATCTAGCAGGCCTCCTGCAAGTGTTTACAGGTGGAAAGAATGTATTGAGACGTGTGTCGGGTCATTCGAGACCTTTTTGGTAACCGCTCCCCTCATCAGGTGAGCTTTGACAGCCCTTTCATTAAGTAGAGTCCGACACTTTGACACTCACAAATAGTCTACTGCAAACAATGGGCATGTTATACACGTACTGTTGATATTTACTGGTCTGACTGAGATCTTTAGATAAACCATTGCACAGTAGATACTAACACAAGGCCCCGTTTCATTCGTTCTTGCACTAATTTCTATATAAGAATTTATTATTGACCACGCGTCCCTGGCTTGGGGAGGATGGTAGCTGGCTTTTCAACTATTAGCAACTGTAAGCTACTCTATATCAAAATGATGAAAGCTACTTAAGTACGTGCAACGCAACCCCCACCTTCATCCACCAACACCCAGAGTGTAAACGGTGTAGGAGTTTATCCCCAGCAAGGGATGAGCCTCCCCATTGGCTACTCAGAAGATCAACAGCATTATTAAAATAAGGTCTGTTGGAATTTATTGTCAGTCAATGGACGTGTGAATCACCCGACAAGCCTCTGATGGGGGGGGGGGGTTTGGTCATCAACATGCAGTCGACCACACCTTTTCATCTGCCGCCTCAGTCCAGATCTCAGCACTCCTCATTGCCACCAGTGTCATGTACAAAAAGGGAGAACAGAAAAGAAAAGAGCTGACTTGATGGGACCGTGATGTGAGATGTGGACTCACTGGTGTGTTCTGCCTTACTGTTCAGGAGACTTCAAGAGGAGATTACCCAGAACCCCCTCCACCGGCACCATGTCTTCTGCTGATGACCTGGATGAAAGAGAGCCTCCCTCGCCCTCTGATAACGGTGAGTCAAACCGAACACTCAGAAATGTTCCCTCTCTTCCTCAGGTTTTCGACTTATTTTGTCCGTTAGTTAGTTCTTAAAGTATCCTTTTAATTACGCAGCATATGTTTACCTTGGTCTGGCAGTAACATCCTAGGAAGTCGGTTTTGAAACGATGAGATTGTCTGTTTCATTTTGTGTCCTACCTTACCTACATTTTCTCTGTGAATATGTATGATCGCTTTCCCACTGAGGTTATTTACCATAACCTCAGTGGGATTCAAGTGTCTTCGTACAGTATGTAAGGGAGGGGAAGATGAGGGCCTCTCATGCTCTCTCCTCTTTCATTCTGCAGGTTTAAGCGAGATTGTCATAGAGACAGCCAGCTCCCCGGGTCCCTTCAGAAACACCCAGATGTCCAAGGCGGCTCAGACCCACAAGCTGAGGAAGCTCCGAGCGCCCTCCAAGTGTCGAGAGTGTGATAGCCTGGTGGTGTTTCATGGAGCAGAGTGTGAGGAGGTAACCTTGGTTTCTTTTGACTTTTTCTGCTTTTTTAAGAACGAATAGAATAAAATGCGATCCAGCCACGATCATCTATTTGGACCTTTCATTAAATGTAGTGAGTCCACAGCATTCAGAGTATTACAAGCTCAGGCTGAACATTGCCAGAGTTTCACAACAGGTTCTTTATCACTCATGGCGTGCAAAAAATCAGACAGAAACAAAAGCGAGAGACCACCTCTCCCCTCATCAAAACATTTGAATAAAGGGGAAAGTTGAATCTGGCCACAAGCTCTCCTCGGAGACGTAATCCTCCAACTGGTCTCAGTCGGGGAACGGGCAGTGGAAACTGAAGACCTTTTGTTTGTCTTACGAGTAGTCTCCCCCATCAACCCCATGAACCCCCCCTCCCGTTTATTTTAGATCCACTTTCTCTCCATATTTATTACACACAGTGAACAAGATAATAACAAAAGGGTTACTGGATTTGTTTTTTTTAAAGAGGTTATAAAATGCCGGTAAACACACTTGCAAGATACTGGCTGAGAAGAACATAGCTCTGCAGTGTATTGGAATCATTCCACGGTACTGGCTCGATGGGTTACTAGACATGAAGCTTGCCTCGTTTGCTTTTTTTGTCTTAATTCAAAGGGTAGCTCACAGAGAAGCCACTTTGTGGGAACATATTCTTGTGCCCAAATTTCAGACCCCGAACCAGCTGGATTTGATGGTTTGAATGGCTTTAGTAGGAGAGCTGCAGAGACCGGGTGTCCATCGGCCCCTCTCAACATGCAGCTTCAATTAGAGATTTGAAATAGATCACGGGACGTCCCAGATGTAATCCAGTATGTGTGCATCAGTAGGACGCAAACATGCTCTTCTGCAATTATTTTACTTTGCACTAGATTTGCTTTTATCCAGGCTTTTATTTATACTGACGATGAAGATGGTCAGCGGGGTAAAATACGGTTCCACCTTTTATTCCTCTGCCTTTAAGCCTTTTCTGTGTGACTGAGATACATGTCAACTTGTGTGTAGTGTTCGTTGGCCTGCCACAAGAAGTGTCTGGAAACCCTGGCCATCCAGTGTGGCCATAAGAAGCTGCAGGGGAGGCTTCACCTTTTCGGCATCGACTTCACGCAGGCGGCTAAGAACAGTCAGGACAGCATCCCCTTCATCATACGGAAGTGCACGTCAGAAATCGAGAACAGAGCGCTCAACATTAAGGTATTTTCCGTCAGATATGAAAGATAAAATGATTATTGTCAGATTAACAGAGGCTTTCATTGGTTTAATTACTATTGAAATAATAACAAAAGTTGATTGGTGATTGGTACTGGAGGTGGCCTCCACCTTACGCCAGTTGTATTGTTCGTGATGATATTACTCATTAATAAAAATAAAAAAAAATCTGTTGCCTCCAGTCGTTGCTTCCTCAAATGTTTTCTCTTTAGCGTCACTTAATTGGATCCAGTTACTATGACTCAAAATATAAAATTCAGTGGTCGGGCCGGTAGAGGCTGCCGGCGTTGTCAGTCATAATGTTTTGTGTGAATTATTCTAAGGTCTCAAAATGAACGGTGATTTCGGAGAAATAATGACGATGCACTGCTTTACCTTTGCAAACAGAGTCCTGGCACCAGATTGATATTTGCGCCGAACGAACACTAATGAGCTTGTTTAAAACTGAAAAGAAAATGTTTGGGTGTGAATTTAATTCAGTTGAAGTTATTTTGTATAATTGTTAAACCCACATTCTGCGATTTTAAAGTCCGGATGCACTTTCTGTAAATGCGTCATACAGGATGTACGGTGTTGATGCTTCTTTGACGTATCCTGTTAATATTCGGCATTACCCAGAGTCACCACGGTCAGCCAGAAAGTTGCACCTAATTTTCCTGTGTTGAGTGCGTTTTTGTTTTTGTGCTCTGAAGGGTATCTACCGTGTGAATGGCGCCAAGTCTCGGGTGGAGAAGTTGTGCCAGGCGTTTGAGAACGGCAAGGACCTGGTGGAGCTCTCCGAACTTTATCCCCACGATATTAGCAACGTACTCAAACTCTACCTGAGACAGGTGGGCTGCTTTTCAAATCTTGTCCTTAACATAATAGGTATTTAGGTACTGTGAATTTACTTACACCTGCAAAGATGGCCACCCCGCATAAGGACATGAGATGGTTAAAAGTGAGCTCCGCTAACAAAACCACTGCAGTGGTGTTTGTCTGCCTTTGTTTATCTGTGGCACATATTTCCCACTTCTCATCCCGTAATTCCCACTTGTGTATTTGCTTATATGCTATTTTGGTCGTTTCTGTTTATTATTAACTTCCCTGTTTAATTTGTTTTAACTTGTTCGTTTTTTCTCTCCATGCTTTCCCTGGCAGCTTCCGGAGCCACTCATCCTGTTCCGTTTCTATAACGACTTCATCGGCTTGGCCAAGGAAAGCCAGAGTATCATTGTGGAGGAACTGGAGGCACTGCGGCTCAGTCCCGCACCAGTGACCCCGGCCCAGGTCAGCGTGGAGCTCAACCGGGTCCTCTTCAAGATCAAGGACCTGCTGAGGCAGCTGCCACCAGCTCATTACAAGACTCTGCAGTTCCTAATGGAGCATCTGCACCGGTAGGCCTCCGTCACATTAGGCGCATTTTACAGGTAGGGATGTGAGAATTTGACGACCGATTAGTCTTCCTCTCCCTTTCCTTCCTTTCCAGGGTGACAGAGCGCTCAGAGGAGAATAAGATGACAGCCAGCAACCTGGGTATTATCTTCGGCCCAACACTGATCAAGCCGAGGCAGGCGGACGCTGAGGTTTCCCTTTCCTCTCTGGTGGATTATCCCTATCAGGCGCTCATTGTGGAGCTCCTGATCAGACACTATCAGATGGTCTTCGACACCCCCCTCAGTCCCCTAAGCGGCACCTCGCCGACAGAGGGTGACGGCCACCACCGCCCAGACAACCGCCTCTCCCACCAAGAGAAGGAGCAGCAGCTGAGCAGGCACTCTAAGTCGCTGGGAGACATTAAGGAGGTAATGAGTTTTCATGCTAAAAATTGGAACGACGGCACGCAATACGCTCCCGTATCAAAATAATACCCACAGTGCGTTTAACATAACGTCGTACACTGATGCTTTGCTGTCTGTCCTCGTCTGTTTTGCCATTACAGCAGACCTCTAAGGTGTATAAGAGGCATTCCTCCATTATTCCTTCTTCCCACTTACTGGCTGAGGTTCAGGAGACCATGCCGAGCCTGGATGGAAGTGACTTTGAAGCTGGTCAGTGTTGTTACAAAGCTAGAAAACCGGTAGAGGGTATCAGTGTTAGTATTATTATTAGGCTCCAGAGTTAGTTTATTATTATTATTTTTTTTTTTCTTAAAGCTCTCTGCTGGATAGCTTCTATGAATTTCTGAAGTCTAACCTCTTTCTAATCTTTTGTTTAAAGCTGATGAAGTGGACTCAGAGCCCCTCAATGGAGTTTTGTCATCAAGTATCCCCGAAGGCCTGAAATCTGGCGAGAGAGGGCTCTGTCGTTCTCAGCACATCACAGTCGCCAGGGTCCAGCTTCGACACCCTCGCAACAAACTCTCGTCCCGGCCGGTCAGCATGCCAGCTGAACGGATACTCATTCGAGGGCGAGTGGACGAGAATAACACGCGGAACAGCACTGACCAAGCCGTCAGGAGAGGAGGCAGTTGTGACCAGTCCATCGAAGAGGTGGACGAAACCGAGAATACAAAGCTGCGAGTGGCCACACATTACCGGAGTACATTTATTGACACCCAGACATTACGCAGAACTTGGGACAAACAGTACAAGCACGATGTCGCTTCTAGGACTGTCAAAATTGTGGCCAGTTCGTCCACCGAGAGCACAGCAGTGGATGCCAGCAACTTATCAGCTTCTGTGCCATCAGCGCTCTCCTTTGGAACTAGCGGGCCCAGCACTATTAGCACCATCTACCCCAACAGACCTTACACTGTCGCAGTGCGACCCAGCAGGACTTTAAGAAGGGAGGACATTGTAACCAAGTACAGCCCCGTCACGACGGCTTTCAGGGCTCCCAGGACTCTCCAGCCTCCCCCAGGAACGTTCTACAAGCCCCCGTCAGGGAGCAAAGCTACAGCGCTGCAGAACTGTGCGTCGGCCAACAGCGCTGAGGAAGAAGACGAGGAGGAGGAGGAGGAGGAGGAGGATGACGATGAGGACGAGGAGGAGGAGGAGTTGGGGATTGAGATTGAAGTGTCGGTTGACGAGCCTCTTGAGGAGGACATGGAGGCTGAGCAGGTGGCCATGTCTCAGTCTCCCAGCTCTAGTCCTGAGGAACTGGGCCAAAACCAGGCCAAACCGGTGTACCAGAGACTACGGCCCAGGCGCCTCCAAGAGGTAGAACATCGAGAAGCTCATTTTGTGTGATCCTCTGAGAGTCACGGGCTATCGGAGATCTAAGAAGCGGTGCTCGAATGTGAACAGTGTGTGCCATATTCTGTTAGAGAGAGAGAGAACAAAAAACAACTGCAGTGACTCTGCAAAGACAATTGCCAGATGTACTATGACTGTGGGCACCGTGTGGAGAATTAAATGTACCTTTGGTCCTCAAAAGACAAACAGGATGCACTTAAAATGCTGTATAATTTTAACATGCTTCAGCAGTATTTCATTTACCAATCACTTGCTCAGTTCACTCTGGCACCTGATCAGAATATTTATTTTTTTTTTAAAGCTGTGCAATTACATTTATTTGAATATTTTGTATAAAGTTCTTACACGCTCACTATCGATGTATGTTTATATACCAAAAAGCTATGTTTGAATCGTTACAATGGTGCATGTAGCCATGACATCGGAAAAAAAAAAAGTTTGGTGCACTTAGCTGACATCCATTCTCTTCCACAAATCTTTTCTGAGTCCTGTTTCTACCTACTGTGAGTCAGAATGTTTTAAACTGTTACATTTAGGGTATAATTAATAATTTTGCTAATAACCTGTGTATAAAGCAATATAATGACCCTTGTTACACGCTGTACTGAAAATTTGTATTGGCATTTGCTAATGTTATGAAGCACCAGCTGCAAAGGGTGTACATCCACTTGTTTTTATACTGTTGAACTTGTATGTTGTCAACTCAGTCTGTCCTGAAAAGCTTTTAGAAATGCCATGGCATTATCTTTCTCATTTTAATATCACATCTACATTTCTTGATAGCCAAAGTCTTTTCATTTTCCTTTGAAAACTTTAGTAGTTTTATCAATAACCTAAACCTTACAGGTTCTTTGTAAGTAATAGGAAATGCATCATTTATTTAAATTGTATCTGTTTTTCATGGTAATGTACAAGGTTGACAGAATGTTGAAAAGTTCAGTGTAAAAAAAACAGGTACACGAAAACAAACACCCTTTTGTAACTTATTAAAATATATCTGACAACTTCCAATCATGATGGGTTTTTTTTTTTTTTCCCCCCCAAAGTTTAAAACTTTAGAAGAATTATATCCGTGATTATATCTATATGCAGTGTTGAGCTTTTGATTAGCAAGAAAAGCTTGATCCATGTAATACAGCAAACCAGACAGCACGATGGCCTGTGATTAGACTGTTCAATTGTAATGGAAATCGACACATTTATTCTTAAGAAGTGGTAAGATTATAACATTGGTAGGATTATACGGCGTAATGAGGGTCAGGTGGTTAGGTCATGTAGGTCTCTACAAATGGATGAGAGGCGGTCGCAGTCTCCCAGCACTGAGAAAGGAGATTAAATCAATCTGCTTAACTATTCACAAGGTCTGGAAACAAGCTGTGTTCGCAACCTCAAGGAACACTCCGTAGAATACGCCGTGTTATGCTTTAATTCCTGGGTATCGGTCTGCGGTGCGAGTGTTCCTCTGAGGGAGGTAGGTCTGTTTTACAGGTGATCGCTACATGCTTTGACATTTAGTCCTAGTATATCTCATTAGCGATGTTGTAGGCGCAAAATTGCATAATAGCTGTAACTGACCTAGATTAAAGCTCATTTGGTTATATGCAACAGGAACGTGCATTATTCGGTGCTTCTGTTGGTGTCATTAACCATGAATAGTAACCAGAGCATGTTCGTAGACTGTGGAAAGGGCTATAGTCATGCACAGTTACCAGGTAAAATGTGAAGCTCATTAACCTCATTACAGAGCTGTTGCTAGCTTTCACATGGAGCACTCACTGGACGAATCGACAGCTCTGTGATGTACATAACACCTGATCCGCAAAATTTAGCTTTCCAGATGCAATTATCTTTTAAAGCTGTTGATCTTTTTGTAATGCGTAAGGTGGCTTAATTTCAATCATAGTAGTATTGCCGGCTGGTCAAATACAGGTTTGTTGGCTGGTACCAGCCCCTGCGGGGGTGAAAAGGAGGAGCCATGGGGGCCGGAAGACAGGTCAAACTCCTGCTGTGGAAGAACTGGACCATCCGCAAGAGGCAGAGGGTAAAATCTTGTCGTTCATCAACTACACGCTCCAATTATCCCGATGAGGGTTGCAGTTCACTAAAATTCCTTCACTTCTCATTCTTTGCAAATGGTACCAACCCATTTTTTCTTCAAAGCAGGGGACCCTGGACACTATCATCTACACAGTCCAAACTTGTACAATACATTATGAAAATATCCCTGCAAAAGAACTTCTCAAGATATCCCTGCAATATCCTTGCAAAAGAATTGGCGAAAACAGTTTCTAATACATCATCAGGAGGCTGTTTACACAAAATGGTTGCCAACAATTTGTCCCTAGATTTACTGACCTTTCAAACCCCTTTATTGACTTTTCTTCACAAAGGCACCTAGCAACAAATCTAGCAACTTTATGGATAAACCTCAGCTACTCTCCTCTGACTGATTTTACAAGTAAACAGAGACGAAATCACAGCTCAGCCGTTGTCTTTCACTTATGTGTCTGGGGATTCTGTCAGATGACGTCGTGGTTTTAAAATGAGGATTTTAGCAGCAGAGCTGCAGCTTTGAAATGTCTTGGAAGCGACTGCTGGTTAACACGTCGTCCTAACGGGCCGCGTTTCGGTCACTATTTCTGTTCACTATTTCCGACAAGAGAAAGGAAAACGTGTAAATGAGAACAGCTTAATTGGAAATTCAGCTGTGTTAAAATACTGTATATGTGAGCACAGAGTGAAGAGAGAGAAGCAAACAGATAAAGGTTGGTGGTTTTTTTTTTTCCTTTTTCTTTTCGGTGAGTTCACGTTATTTATTTTTAAAACAAAGTCTGGTTTATTGATGTAGCCTAAAATTTCAAATCTCATATTTGCATCAAAGGGCTTAACAGTCTGTACAACATGAGACTAAACTAAAAAGGTAACATAATTTTAAAAGCATCTTCAGTTTTCAGAATTTGCAAGTTTGATGGAAGTCATGAGCCAGATTTCGTGAAATAACAGTTTTTTCATCATATAAAACATCATACATTCTATTGTAGCCACTCAACCCAGAGTTGATTATGTTTTCCCAGTGTAATATTTATCGGAATGTTGGATTTGTATATTTAGTAGCATCATACTGACCTATTACAACTCAGCTGCGCACTGCCAAGACTGCCACACCCGTGGGAGACTTGTCATTGCTTGACGTAGAACTCAGTGCTGAGGCATCATCGGCCTGTTGTGCCAGTTCACTTTATGTATGGTCCAGAAGTTCACTTTTTTGCATTTTTCAAACACAAAAAACTCTGGTTAACATCTGTTCATATAATAAATAAATGACTCACTCACTGCTATCAAAGTTCACGTTGCTCATTTTCAGAAAGTTTATGTTGTGCTCTTCAACCAGGTGCGATTCTTTATGGAGATCATGTGGCCCGTTATGCTGTTCATGGGACTGGTCTGGCTAAGAAGGGTGAATCCACTCTATCGTCAACATGAATGTAAGCAAAGACCTCTGTCCTCGGGAGCAATTTCCTCTGCGCTCCACGACAGCCCACTGATAAATGCTGATAAACTACTTGTGTAAAGCACACAAAGCCAACAGTGTCCCCTCTCCCTTAGGCCACTTCCCCAACAAGGCCATGCCCTCCGCAGGGGTCCTGCCATGGATCCAGGGAATCTTCTGTAATGCCAACAACCCTTGTTTCCAGTACCCCACCCGTGGTGAATCTCCTGGCCTCGTGTCCAACTACAACTACTCCATGTCAGCATCACGCTGGGCTGGTAGAGGGAGATGAATTTAAGCCAGAGATGTTGAATTCCTATGAAACATTTGATCTGAGATGAAAAGGCAGACTTACGTAATGCAAAAAAGAAAAGAATTCGTTCAAACTTCTTTGGACTATGTTTTACTGTTTCCAAGCCTTGAGTGTGCATACAGTCACATGTGAATGCATATGCTAATAATCTAGTTTCTTAACAAGACTACATGTGTGTGATCTGTTATTTTCCTCTCTCCTTAGATTGGCTCGGTTCTACTCAGATGCCCAGGAGCTGCTTTCTAGTGATCCAGAGTTTCTGCAGCTCGGTCGTCTCTGGCGGGAACTGAATGCCATGAGTAGCCTCATGGATATTCTGCGCACCCATCCCGAACAGGTCTCAGGTCAGTGCTCCAGGCTTTTCATCAACACACTGCAAAAACATCGCTGTATGTTGAGGCGAACCCGAGGTCAGTGAGTTTACTCTGGGTTGTTGTTCCAGTGGAGTAGGTGTGACTGGAGGAATTATGTTTCAAAAATGAGCTTTTGAGTTTTTCCAGCGAGGGCTTTCTGTGTTAAACCAGGCTTTTTAAACAACACGACTCCATGTAGAATTGCAAGCTGTCCTTTGCCATCTGCTCCTGGAAGAACATATAGAGTTTGGCTCCTAATTGTATTGCTGTTGTACTTTGTTAAAATATCCACCTAAATGATACGTTTTGCTGTCCTGACCGTGAGGCATGTGAAGCACGTGACAGTGACGCCATGACTTCTAGTAACACACGTGTGCAGACTGTTTAGAAATTGGAATCACAACCAGCAAGTAAACGAAACCAGATGCCTTTTTGTTATTATTGATAATATTGATACTGATAGGCTTGGAACCGTCATCTGGTCCGAAAACCACGTCACAGTCTACGTCACACCTCACACTTTTTCCCATCAGTCTGTGTACCTGTACAGTGCAACGGGATTAAATCGTATTGATTTTAGAAAGATCCGTAACATAAGCTGCTCACTTTCACCACCAGCATGTCGTTTGCTTGGTATTTATTTGGCATTTCAATTGCCCTCCATCCACACTCCTCTCCCTATACAGAACATAGACACACGGATCCCATATCAAGGGATTCCATGCTAACGATCCACGGGCCACGCCAACATTTACATCTAGATCTATCCCGTATATACAGCATGTTTCCCTGCCGGCAAAATACATCTTTATGATGGGAGTGGAATGAGGCTGGGTGCATTCCAGCCTGTGAATGATTACGTCTGGCCGCTCTCTACGCTGCCACTCTCATGGAGAAATATGCAGATGGACTAACAGAGCTTACAGAGATACGGATCCACATTCCACACAAGTTCCCATGAGCCCCGAGAAAGAAAAATGAATCATGTTGAGAACCAAGTTATGTAACTGATGAATTTGACTCATCATGACTGGTCATATTAAACAGAAAATCTCTGAGTGGATCTGATGATCACATTTCAAGGCCCCTGGTTGTGAGCAAGTGCAACCAGGTGTATGTGCCCCCCTAGTAATGTATCCAAGAGAGAGGCCTGCTTTCAGTGTGTTATGTTGCCTTCATGTACACCTTGTACATCTTTAATTCCACATGTAACGGTTGGATGCCCAACTCGCACATTCAACTACATATTGGCCGTACAAAAGAAACACTGAGGTGAAGAGGTATCTGTTTTAACTCTTGTGTGTGGCTTTACCCAGATGTTTGCTACCCCCGAGGACCTTTGTGTCAGCAGTCAGCGAGTCGGTGTGTGTAACCTCACCACAAGAACCAGTGGTTACATTCAGCAGATATGACACTTTTCTCTCACCACTTGTCACAGTAGAGCAGTAAAGGTTTTCTGCGAAGTTCAAGAAAGCACAAAAATGTTTCTGCTTGAAAAAAAGATTTCAAGATCGAAGCCACTTATCTAACAAAAAGGGCCTAGAAACCCAGTGAAATAAAGTGACCACATTTTGCCCTCTTGGCTAGAAACATGCTTTCAGGACTGTCTTTCTTCTGGCCCTCTGAAACCCATATTTTCTCAATTTCCTCCCCCTCTCTTGATTTTATACAGTATGTACTGTAGCTTTTTATTCATGCACAGACAGGCCACTGGAAAAAAAAATGACACAGTGTGGAGATGGAGTGTCCTCACACCATGTTCCTATCCTTTTATTGCTGCAGATTTGTCACAACTTGCCCAGAAGTAACCAGATTCTTTCAACTTATCCAGTTTATCCACTGCGCGACTCGAAAGGAGCTTTAATAAATGTGTGCTGGCTGACAGCATATAGTCATTATACCCGGCAGCACATGAAGGTACATTCCAAGACCGGTCATAAACGTGCCTCTTCACTCACAATGAACTGCCCCTGTCTCTCCATATAGGCCGAGGAGTAAAAGTGGAGACCATCCTGAAGGACGACGAAACTCTGACATCATTCCTGCTGAGAGACGTTCCTCTGACAGAGTCTGTGGTGTATCAGTTAGTCAATTCTCAAATCAGGCCCGAACAGGTACGCAGACTCACATACATGCATAATCACACGCATACGTGATGGGGCTGAATAGCCAAGAGCACATACTGTAGCATTTCAACATCAATAAATCAGTACCCCAGTCATTTTCCGACAGCTGTGTTAGAAACACAACCAATGCAGAGACTGGCAGTCAACATCTGCCAGTCTTGACTGGTACCAGGTTGGATCCTGCCGGAGTGCTTCACACAACAACACGTAAAGAGAGCGTTGCCCCTTTGGTACAAATCTAAGCCTTTTAGAACTTTTGGCAATTTCAAATGAAGAAGTAAAAGACAAGAGGGCAGTTGACTGGCATTACAATCTGAATGCAATCCATGCTAGAATTATTGATCATCCTGGAGTTGATTTTTACTTTTTTTTTGCTTTTTCACAGGAATCGAACAATTCTTTGATTTAAGTCTGAATCTGTAAACCTTAACAACAAATCTTATGTGAAAGACCAGAAACTCACGATTTGTTGACGCAGCAGTGTTTCAGGAAACAGTTATTCCATTTTGGTGTTTGAGGAATTGACAAGCTTTATGAGGGATACGGTACATCTGGTTCAGTGGTTTTAATGATTCTGGCTGAAAAAACAGCCAGGGATATCCCTTTGGCAAACTTCATACAGCTAAACACATTCATTCGCTGAATCATTGCTTGCAGCTTTGTGGCTATTTGGCAGGCAAGTGCAGTTGCCTCAGATTTACAGGTCATGCAGACCTCTGTGATAGAATTGTGATGAGAGAGATCAGAGGAAGGGTCTCGAACCAGTTCTAAAGCTTTGCGTGTTCCCAGGAGCACAGTGTCCTCAATAATTGTCAAATGGAAGAAGTCTGAAACCACCAGAACTCTTCCTGGAGTTGGCCGTCCGGCCAAACTGAGTAACTGGGCAAGAGGGGCCTTGGTCAGGGAGATGACCAAGAAGCTTCAGGAGTCCTCTACAGAGATGGGAGAACCTGCCGGAAGGACGACCATCCGATCAGCACTGAATCAATCAGGCCTTTATGGCAGAGTGGCTAGACGGAAGGCGTTTTGCGTAAAAGAAGACAGCCTGCTGGGAGTTTGCCAAACAGCATTGAACCTCTGCCAAAGAGGCTTCTACTGAATTTCTTCAGCTGAAGTGCTTTGGAAATTTCTTTGGAAAAAGAGGAACTACTGTACCTGTAAGCTAAGATAAAAGACAGTATCTAAATGCTAAAAGTCACCCTAACCTACATCTCCCGTCCACTTTTTTTCCCCAGTTTGCCTTCGGGGTCCCAGACTTGCATTTAAAAGATATTGCCTGCAACCTGAACCTGCTAGAGCGATTCCTGATTTTCCCCAGCCGCCGAGGGCTCTATGCCGTTCGCAATGCCATGTGCATCCTTACCCAACAACGTCTGCAGATCATCGAGGACAAATTCTACGCCAACGTGGACTTTTTCAAGCTATTCCGGCTGGTCAGTGCTTGTTTATCCCGGGACTTATGGGGCTCATGGGGATGTTAGCTTTATAGGATGGAACCTGTTGATCCTGTCAAAGGTACACAAAATGTAGATTTTGACCAACTTCCTCAGATAAACAGAACCTGGAATAATTACCTCTAGTAAGCTGTAGATTGCTTAAAGCTTCAGCCTATCATCCAATGGTTTTAGCTTTTTATTTACTTAACCTCTGAGTAATATCTGCCAAATCAAAACTCCATCCTGTCCTAATTAAGCCCGCAGCCCTGTCTCTCCATTTGCACACTGCTCATAAGCACGCCAAGACTCTTTTAAGCCATCCATTGAAGGCTGACAGTATAAAACTTATATTCATTATATTATAAATTTGTGATATGCGTAAATTTTGCGTTGACAGGGTTATCCGGTCAGTTTATGAAGAGGAGAGGCCTGTATAGGGCTGTAACTGGATGAGTCCAATTTGGGATGTTGCCACGTTTACCAACTTGCTGTAAAGATCTATAAGGGTTAAGTCGGACGAGGCTCAGCCAAGTCAGACAAGGCTGAATGACCTGAGGTTGTGCTGGCATAGGGAAATATAGGATTTGGCAGGATATGTTCTCCAGCAGTGTCATTTAAGTGTTAACTTTTAGCCACGGCGTGTGTCTAATGGAAGCATTTATCTGGTTGACAGTATAATTTAATAATGTAACTGACCCATAAAAAAAAAAAATCCCCATTTAGGTAATTGAAAATGAAACATGAATATGAGGAGACTCATCCAAAGTCTTTAAAGACAACATAATGTTTTCATTGGCTACATTTTAACAGCTGTGTTTATTCTACTCTGACTTTACAAAATATTTAAATATTATATATTTTAGATATTATTTTCAAGAGTTACACTGATTGGGTGGCTCCAGGTGAAAGTCCTGGAGCCACCCAATCAGAAAAATGCCCCTCTTATTTGATACACTCAGATTATTATCTCCGGGCGCACCTTATGTCTGACTTCACATCAGGAGTATGCGCTCAGGTCACATCTGCATGAAAACAGCAAGCTGACACAGGCCCATTGTCCGACATACAGCATGTTTAAAGACAGGCGACGCATCCGATAAACATCTGTTTGCATTTTTATATGGGCTATGACTCATAGGGTGGAACAAATATTTCCCAGGGAAATGCTAGTTGCCTTTGTGCCTAAAGTAAATAAAGTCTTAAACTACTACTGAACTGCTGATAAGGCTTCATCATTCTCCGTTAAAGAACTCTGCATTCTGAGAAACACAAATGTGTGTATTGCAGATAACCATGAAAGATACATTTCAGATGTCAGTATTTTAATTTTCCAAAAATGCGGGAATATTCTAAGTATAAATATCACCATGTTGTGGAGAAAAGATAATATGTAAAGTGGTTGTAAAAATATGATTAGAATAATACGCAACCATGATCTGTTACTACAAATTTAAAAAATGCTAGTAACCAATTTTTAGAAACTAGAGTTGAAAAACACGTCTTAATATCTCCTGGTTTTTGATTAGAAAAATAATTTTTGTACAATTTTAGATTACATTTAAGACTAAATTAGTTTTTTAATACTTCTTAGATACAGCAAACAAACTTGAGAGGACATTTGAAACTGCAAACATTGCAAAACGACCTCCGAAAAAGAATGAGCTAACGTCACTTAGTTGAGAAAATTGCTTGACCTTGTTACACTGGAGCAGGGCCCTATTCATGTGCAAATGACCAAATTAACCGACTCTGCCGACACGCAGCGAGAACTTGTGAAACAGCCGTAAGCATTAGCTGAACAGACAGACTTAGCCTCTTTCCGTAATTAGCTTAGTGAGGAGACACTCCTCTCTTTAGTAATTACAGGGCACTGAGAGTAAACGTGGGCCACAGTGGGACAGACGGCAACAATGGCTGCCCTCTTCCTCGTCTTCATCCGGGCACAGTCACACGGGAGTGGGTCAAGTGTATTTAGTCGTCTGTCTTTCTTTGCTGTGGCAGGAAAATGCTTGAATTTTAGTCAGATCACACACACTCTCCCTCTTGCTGTCACACACACACACATCGGGATAGGAAGATCCCGATGTGTGTCAAAGAGGAAGGATGTCTCCTCTGGCAGTGCTGCGTCTTGGCCACGTGTTGCTTCCTGAACCTTTAGCCTATTGTGTTGTGAGCTGGCTGGAAGAGAAGCCAGTGCTCAGCAGATATAAGGGAAACATATTTTCAGGTGTTTCTCTTTAGTCCAGTAAAACATATTTATGTCAATACATATTTTCTCACCGTGCTAATTCGATCTTTTCATTCAGAGTGCTGTTTATAATAAAAAATTGTTTTGACATTGATCCTGAAATGGTCAATCAACATTTGACACGAAGGAAACAAGACGATCAGGTCTCTGCACTGCATTCGTACCGTAGGGGGACAGGTGGGAATGGGCTAGAAATCCGTTTCACGTAGGTGCTGCTTCAAGGCACAAAACAGGAACGTCTTGTACTTTGTGAGCCCCAAAAAACCAGAGAGAACCTCATTTTGAGTACACTATTGATCATGTGATCATGTTACCTGGTGGGGCCGCTTACTGGGTGCTATGAAGGGCCGGTATCGGCTCTTATCCTTCTTGCTCTCTGACACAAACAGAGGGACGCCAGGGACGGAGAAGGAGGAGACACTGGGTTCATGAGAAGTGTGGTGCTCAGGAAAATGACTACAGCATTGACATTAAAAAGATGTATTTGTGTTTCTCCCTAGCTCCCTCTTGTTCTGGACAATCATTCTCAAGGCATTGACATTCACTCCTGGGTACGGGTTGTCTCTGCCGCCTCAGACAAACTGCGAGAGGTAAGGCACAGCCCATGTTGCCCCAGTCCGGCTCCATTCAAAAGTTCACTAACTGCTATTTTTGGCCATCAGGAAACAGTTGCTTCCTCTTGCCTGAGTTTTTACGCAAACACAGACAGTAGGGGGATATCATTCAGTGCGTAGGAGGAAGGCTAAATCCAGAACAGGCCTATTTAGCCTCAAAAACAGGTATATCATCATGATGGGACCATCGCAATGGAAACAACACTGAGGCAGCGGGAACAGGTTAAACCTCCAGACATTGAGGTGAATGAAAAACAGAACGCCAGTGGTGACTGAATGATGTGTTTCTTTCTCTTACTGACATCAAGGCTATGAACCACCCGCATCAGTGAAAAGCCCTTTCTCACTTCTGTGAACCGTGTCACGGTTTAGAGGCAGATTGTGTATTTGTGCCGTTCTTGGTGTACCTGTGTTTCGCACATTCAGTGTACATGGGCATGTGGAAATACTGTTTTGTTTGTTGTGGATGTTTCCATGGGACATTTAGTGTAGCTGACAGTCCGACATCCTGTTGGCGAGACACTTGTCTCTGTCTCGATGCTATTGTGGAGACAGACGACGTGAATCCACTCGGTTGTTCCCCGCCTTTATACACTATAAAAATTCCATGTGCCCTTTGGAAGATTACGAGGCCAAAAAAATCTGAATTGTTGCTATTTGAGCACATTTGTATTTTTAAGGTAGCATAGTGTTGCTGTCCTATCAAAACCATGTATCTAGAAAAGGGCCGGCTTTCAGCTTTGTGACTATGCATTTTTCAAATAAGTTTTACGTGGTTTATTTGGCTTAAGAATTTTCTCAACCCTATAACCCAACAGCTAACCCTATAAGTTTACTGTAAAAATTCAAAATCCCCCAATTTGGAGATGCATTGTTTCCCCCGCACAGCAGTGATAGATAGGCAGACGGTCACCTGTGAAAATTCACGAAAAGGCTTTAGGCATGGGGCGACTTTATTTTCCAAAAGGAGGCACAGCATCAGGATGAGCACATCCTTGCATATTTCAGAATTCCTGTACATAAAGTACCTTTGTCTGGTGATCAGGTAGTGATGCAGATACTGTCTGTCCTGTAGCTACACGTCGTTTACATGTGTAAATTGACAAAATTTGATATGATGACACTGTACGGTTGTCATATGGTCCCCTGCAGAGGTTATCTGGGTACAATGACTTAACATATCTCGTAAATTCACATTTTTCTTTGTACCACCCCATTTTTTTTCTCATTTGTTTACATTTCATGTGGTATCTCATGTGATTCATCTAAGATCTGTCAAGGTCTTTGGTCTTTTAGAGCAGTGAAGTAGCTGGGGCCACTGGTTCTGGGGGTGTTTTTCCCCCTGTAAATTCACATTAAGTTTTATTATAGCAACACCATTAATATTCCTCAACATACAAATATTGGAGTCACCTTGATAATGTACACATAATAGGGTTACGCTGTGGCCTGCAGTTATAAATAGTTCACATTCTGAGACACACATTGTCTAACAGTTTGATGTAGTAGATGTCACAGTATCCATGAGCAATCCATGAATCGCCATGCACTGTTGAGGTCGTGAGCACAACATTGTTCCACAGCTGATGATCTACGTCAAAATCAATCCCGAATCTGAAAGTGAACGATTTAAACCACTGAATTTATGTGCAGAGTTCCACAAAACTCTAACGGTCAGAAGAGGCACAGGCAACCAAATTTGTATGTTTGCAATTCATCACGAGGCTCCCTGGGAGATGTAGTTTACTAGGGTTTGGATACTGTACATGTAATCTTCTACTTCTGACTTTTTAACAATGAACCAGATATTTTTAAAAGCAGTCTCATATTGTTTGTTCTGAAGTAACAACTGGGAGTTTTTTACGCATATCCAAGCCTCAGAAGTCCTCTATCTACTAGTAACCTAACAGTGTATAAGACAAAAAGTAAAGGACTCTCACTCACAAAACCCTGGACACCCAAAAACACTCTTATGGCCCTCTCATTTATATACTTGCACTGAACATGTATCTAACATAAGAGCAATGTTATGTTGCATGTAAAGGTTCCCATCTTCTCTGTTCATACTGACGCCCTGTTTTCCCTGCGTTATCTCTCCACAGTTGTTCCAGAGGAACAGCTCTAGGGAGCTCCTCCAGCTCATGGCTCCTCTCTTCCAGAACAGTCTGTCCTTCAGGCAGGTGATGGCCGCTGCCTCCCGCCTGGTATGTGGCTACACCGAGGGGGCTTTCTCCCGAGTCACCTCCTTTAACTGGTACGAGGACAATAACTACAAAGCCTTCTTGGGTATCAGCAGCAGCAGGGCTCAGGGCCACTACACATATGACAACAGCACCAGTGAGTAGACCATATACTAGTACGACAGATATTAGAGTAGGCTTTTCTGGAGCATCCCTACTCTAACTACGGATAGATATCAGAGGATCTCCTGGTTTCGTATGACAAACCCACCGGGTATATCCAGAACTTACATAACAGTTTTGAATGAAATCTTGGTTAAAACAACAACAACAACAAGAAACAGTGAAGTTTGGTCGTACATTCTGGTTCATAACTCCTGAAATGTGTTCTTGGTTATATTTTTTACAAAACAGTTTGTTCTCTTTTCCTCCTACACATTTCATCCAGTCTTGACCTAATTTGATACGTAGCGTTTTTGGATAAACACGGCAACTATTTTTTAATTTATCTATGATACGCCACTGTTTTCCTATAATTGATTGCCAAATTCTTGTCTTTCTCTCCAGCTCTTTTCTGCAATGAT
Source organism: Xiphias gladius (assembly GCF_016859285.1). NCBI lineage: Eukaryota > Metazoa > Chordata > Actinopteri > Istiophoriformes > Xiphiidae > Xiphias > Xiphias gladius. The sequence continues at coordinate 1,293,638 of NC_053404.1, read as the reverse complement.
CTGATGAGAGAACTGGAGTCCAACCCTGCCACCAGGATTGTGTGGAACTCCGTCAAGCCCATGCTGATGGGACAGATCCTCTACGCCCCTGACTCACCGGCTGTCAGACAGATCATACGAAATGTGAGCAGCACACGTGGTGGAAACTTGCTATAGTACCACGGTTTAATACATTTGAAATAGCGCAAGTCAAACTCTCAGCCTTGTTAATACCATGTTCTGCAGAGCAAAACAGGTTGAGTCATTTTGCTGGGATTCTGCCACATACACTGAAAAGCTGACAAATATGTCATTATTACTCTATTGTTGATTGACACAACACAATGATGGCATGTAGCCGATAGGTGGGAGAACTTGTCAACAGCCCAGGCCTGGTAGAGCTCTCTAAGTAAACTGTCTGTTTGGTACAAGATCGCGTGCGCTTTACTTTTTGCTTTTCCACACCCACAGAAACTAAAAGAGGGAGAGGTAACGAAAACTTCATAAAAATAAATGATGATTTCCCATATTACCACCTTCAGATGTTTCCCATTCTTCCATAACATCCAGATCTTTGGTTTTTGCCTTAGAGCGGGCAAGCCTACTGCAGCGAACAATACATTTTCCCCTCAAAAGAGGCTCGGCCTTCCTCATGTAATGTCTAGCCCTTTGTATCTAGATGTAGATACTTGTTGGTCAAAGCCCTCCAGGGGGGCAGCAGTCATGGATGGCTTGGTTGCAATGGAAGGGCACAAGCTGATCGGCTGTGGTGACTACCACACAGTCTAGTGGCGCCATGGCTCTTTCAGTGTTATGTAAGCAGCAAGAGTCTGTCCTTAAAGACGTGTGATCACACACAAAAAGGACACACACACTTGTGTTTCCTCTTTCCCGACCTTTAATGCCCTCTTTGTTTTGTTCCCTCAGATTGGATCTTAATTGCACTAAGCAATGACCAAGGGGTTAATCCATTACTTTAAAAGACCAGAAATATGGCCTCCACAGGCTCTTTGTCTTCTTCCTCTTAACTCTGTCATGCATCAGTGTGGTGAAGCATCGTGCCTTTAAACATATGTTGTCATGCTTTATGCGAGTGCTCTGGTGTCATGTTGACGATGTAGCTTATCTGCATCCTGCCGTCACTGCTCCCTGCTGTATTTTCTTACTCTTTACAAACACTGGGAGGGACAAGGAAGTTGCCACAGGACAGACAGGAGGTTTGCACACGATCATCAAGCTTGATATTCATCAAGCACGGTTGAGTTTGACACATTGAACATTTTCTGAATCGAAAGTAGAGTACATTTTGTGGCAATTTTGTGCTCAAAACGGTACACGCCCAACACACTGCATAGTAAAAGACTAGATTTAAAGCGAGCGTCTTCAAATCCTTCCTCGTGCTGTCATCCCACACTTTAACAGATATAGCCATATGATAGTCCTCTTACGTAAACTGTGCAACAGAGGAATTACCTGGGAAGTTGGAACCGGTCATTGGCGTTCATGAACAGGTTGAATCACAGATTATTTATCTATGAATTGTGTTCATCTAGAGAGTATCCTTGACATCAGTGTTTTGATGACTGTACTCACTGCCTGTTAAACATAGGTTTTGCAAGGACAGCATAACGTATGTATTTATCCAGTCAGCAACCACTTGATGTGTTTGCCACCTCCTCCTTACATAGTGGCTACAGATGCATGAGTAGTGTGCGCCAGGGCACTACGAGTTTTTTAATTGAGTTTAGTAGATAATTGCGGGACTGAGTGCTCTCTTTGTTGTAACATTACATTTACTGTTGTGTACATATGCATATACAAAGAACACCCTACGTCTTGGCTAGCTAGCAGATCTTTCGACTGCCGCCTCGAAGAAATCACCTCAAGGAGCCCCAACACCCCTCCCAGTTTTCCCTGCCTTTTTAAACTGCCCTGGGGAATGAGGAAGTAGTCACTTGTGGGAACCTGACTGAGATTCACTGGGCAGCCTGAATGAATTCGGCCGGTTGTCACCAACGGCCTCCATTGTCACCCCGGCTCCATTGTCCCCATTGTCACCCAAAATCAGACACACACAAGAGGCGTTTAATTGGGTGTACTCTTGAGCGCTTTCATCCCCCACTGCACATGACTGAGTACTGAAATAGCCAGTGTTTGGTATTTGCCACACAAAGCACTGTACTCACACACATCCAGGGTTTTAACGATAAGCGTGCAGTAAATATTTGACGATTTGGCACAGAGTGCATTTGTTGCACAGTTGCTGGTTATCTGACCAGGCCCGCGGGAATTCTTTGTGTGAGAATGTGTGTGTTGTCTTTTCAAAAGCCTGTTTTCACAGAGAGTTAAATGTGGGAATGGTATGTAGCAGGAGATTAGGAGAACTGTGACAGTGTGTATTTGAGTTAGCGAGTGTTGTGTACACATGTGCACGTGTATACATGTGTGGATTTGACATTTACCGCAACAGGTTAATTTCTTCTATGTGAGCAAAATGTGTGTATTTCCATGTGTCACTGTGTTTCTAACTGTTGTGCACCCAGATATGGGCATTTGTGATAATAATTTCCTGTCCTTTCAACCTTGAAACACCAACCATCCACAAACACACACACACACACACACACACACACACACACACACACACACACACACACACACACACACACACATCTCCATCTCCTGCAGGCTAACACTACATTTGAGGAGCTGGAGAGGCTGAGGACGATGGGGAAGGCCTGGGAGGAAGTGGCTCCTCAGATCTGGGCCTTTTTCCAAGATGGAGTCCAAGTCAAGATGATCCGGGTAGGACAACACTATAGTGTTACTGAATAATTTGGTTTAAACAGTACAGAACACCATAAATAATGAGGACAGGGATAAAGTAAGTTTATCAAATCACATGTTCATCATAGACACTCCTTTGGAGAGTCAGTGAACAAAATACAAGATTGCGAGCATGATCGCAGCATTTCAATCACTTAACCTAACAACAAACTTCAGCTGGGGTTTAAAATTACATGTACATATCAGCCCTACTGTTCCCAATACAGCAGATATGATCAGGGTCTACCTTTGTGTTGCCATTCAGCTGACATCCAATGATAAACAACAGTCTCTTTGAATGAGATGATTAATGACTGCGTTGTTTTTCTATCCTGGTCTTTTACTCATTCATAATTTCTGCTGAGGTCAAAGGAGTTCATGAAGTTTCTTGCTTGAATATAGAACATTATCTTCCCGTTTTCCATTTATCCCTCCCCTTCGCAACACTGTGCGTCTTTCCCTCTTATTATACTAATTTTTTCCACTCTATGTCTATTCTATTTATGTCCGTGTTTGCTTCCCTCTAACTGATGGAAAAAACATGCCAGGAGACAAATAGATGGGGAATGTAACATGATGAGGAGGGTTGATCTTCACCAAACAAATCTAATAACAATGTCATTGCTTTCATGAAGTTAATGTTTTTGCCAAATTCTACACTATTGCTTTCTCTGTCTTTTTTCTACTTAGATTACTTGTTATCACGTGTTATTTTGTTCCTACCAGTTTTCTCAGCAACATCTTCCTTGTATTAAAGCCTCTTGCTCTTAATGGAAAAAAACAGGGTAAATAAAGATTTTTCCCCTACTTCCTTTTGTTTCAGGACACCATCTGTAATCCGTCGGTGATGGATTTCATTGACAGGAGTCTAGAGGAGGCGCCGTTCTCTTCCAAACACATCCTCAACTTCCTGTACAACGGCCCACCAGAGGGCCGTCCAGATGACATGCCTGATTTTGACTGGCGAAACATCTTTAACCTCACTGACCGGGTCATTCGGATGCTGAACCGATATGGGGATGTGAGTGGGCATTACTAAAAAAATGTAGGTTTTGTTTGTGCAGAATAGAATGGACTTGTTGGCAAAATTTTTGTGCCTCTCAAATACCTATGGCTGGACTGGAAATACAGTCACCAAGCACTTTATTAGGAACATCTCTACACCTGCTTATTCATGCAATTACCCAATCAGCCAATCATATGGCAGCAGTGCAGCAAATAAAATCCTGCAGATACAGGTCAGGAGCTTCAGTTAATGTTCACATCAAACGGTTGAAAAAATGTGATCTCTGTGACTCTGACTGCGAAATAATTTGTTAGTGCCAGAAGGGCTGGTTTGAGTATTTCTGAAACTGCTGATTTAAACACACAACAGTCTCTAGAGTTTTTACTCAGAATGGAGCCAAAAACCAAAAACATCCATTGAGCATCAGTTCATGATGAAGAGAGGTCAGAGGAGAATGATAGGACTGGTTGGAGCTGACAGAAACGCTACGGTAACTCAGGTAACCACTGTTTACAACTGTGGTGAGTATTGTGTATTTCATAACCGGTTACGAGGGTTTTTCCCAAATTTCTAGACTGTAGCTCTGTGTGAATTGACACAGGAAGTGCTTTGACGATTTCCAGCTTCTGTCAAATTCTTTGTTGCCTGGTTCAAGGACACACAGGAGGTTTACGTCAGCGTGTAGCCTAAGCTCCATCTCGCCTCATTAAGGCCTAATGTCAGAACAGAGATAAAGGGATATATGTGGGATGAGCAATTGGAGAGTGAGAACACTGAATCTGACCATAATTGGTAACGAACCAAAGTTGGGAGTGGGATACCCTGAATATTAAAGGGTTAATTTGCATAAGCCTATATATTTGGGACAACACCCTGATATTGTTGGAGAATCAGAATTGGAGAATCAGAATTGGAGAATCTGAATCGACTGGACCCTTGCAGGCTTTTTAATTTGACTTCAATGATTCTCTCCCTGCAAACTATGTATACCTGATTTTTATAAATAAAGAAAACTCAAAAGGAGCATCGACATGCTGTGAATCATTCTTCTCCACTCAAGAGGTTCAAGGTCGTGATATACGACATGAGCAGAGAAGCATCTCAGGGTGAACAACACGTCCGACCTTGAGGTGGACGGTCTACAACAGCAGAAGACCAAGTCAGGTTCCAGTCCTGTCAGCCAAGAACAGAAACCTGAGGCTGCAGTGGACACAGGCTGCACCAACACTGGACAGTGAAAGGCTGGAAAAACGTAGCCTGGTCTGATGGATCTGGATTTTCTGCTGAGGCAGCAGGTGGTGGGGTCAGAATTTGGCATCAACATCATGAATCCATGGACCCAACCTGCTTTGTGTCAACAGTCCAGGCTGGTGGTGGTGTAACGGTGTGGGGAATGTTTTCTTGGTTCACTTGGTTCACCATTAATATCAATCAACCATAGTTTGAATGTCACAGCTTGTCTGAGTGATGCTGACCATGTGCTTCCCTTTATGGCCACAGTTTACCATCTTCTAACGGCTACTTCCAGCAGGATTATGCACCATGTCCCAAAGTAAAAGTCGTCTCAAACTGGTTTCATTAACATGACAGTGAGTTCAGTCAACTCCAGTGGGCCCCCCAGTCACCAGATCTGGATCCAGTAGAAGACCTTTGGGATGTGGTAGAACAGGAGACTGGCAGCTTGAATGTGCAGCTGACAAATCTGCAGAAATGATGCGATGCAATCACGTCAACATGGACCAGAACCTCAGAGGAAAGTTTCCAACATCTGGTGGAATCCGCGTCACAAAGAACTGAGGCTGTTTTGAGAGCAAAGGGAGGAACTACCCAGTATTAGTATGATGTTCCTAATAAAGTGCCAGCATTAAAATTATATTGACCAGGCAAAGAGGGATCTAAATTTCCAGATGAAAATAAAGTGCCAGGATCATTTTTGCTAACTTCTTACTCTTTTCTCCCACTGTACTCTGACAGTAAGAATGTGGACTCTTTTTCCACATTTCACTTCCCCTTGAATGTCAAGTTCTAGGACAGGCCTATTCATGATATAATCCAATTAGGCACAGGTCTCGTCACTTGTTGATTTCAATACCCTGGCTGCCTAACCACTGTGTGCTCAATACTACTCCTGACGTGATGTGAGAGTTTAGATAAGCTGTCTTTGCGCTCTCCAATTTGTCTCCCTGCACAGAGACATGGAAATCTACCCAGGTGGGCGAGAGCCGGAGAAGCAAACTAGCTGTCGAGTCCCTTTTGTTTACTGCTGATGGAGTGGAGGGTTAAAAAGAACAAAAACACATCACATACCTTCTCTCACAAAGGCCCTACACATTTAAAGTTGGCCAGTGTATTTGAAACAAAGTTAAAATCACCCCTTTCTCTGTGGGGGCTAATCTGGATGAGAGGCCCATCGCCCTGGGGGGTGACATGGGGGGCACCTGGGGGCATGGCTGGGTGGATGGTTGGTGCTCTTTGTTTTTGTCCAAGTTGAAGCTTACAGCACTTGAGTGTGACAGGGAGAGTTGGAACGACTGAGGCCGATTAGATACAGCTGTCACTCCATCCACCATCCTTTATAAAGCAACAACAATGACCGTGGGCTTGATGGCTGGTTGGCTGCGTGTTGGTGGCATGCATGCATATCACACCACGCAGTGGGGCTGCCATGTTAGTTGGTGAATGCTTGGGTAAATAAAGGGATGGCCTTATAGATTTGAATCATTGTGCATCTTTGGACTATGCTATGTCTGCAAAATGCATACGGTATTTGCATGTACTTTGATTGCACGTCTCTGTTTCCGGGGCAAATTGTGTGTGTGTGTGTGCGTGCGTGTGCTTTGGGTGTGGGTGGGTATCTTTGCATGGGATCTCAGGGGTAAATTGTTATTTTGGAGTGTTTCCTCCTGGATCAGGGCCTCCCTATTTGCATTAGACTACAGTGAATGGGTATATCAGACATACTTTGCAGGGAATAGACAGCCACTTCTCAAATGTCACTGCAAATGTGCATGTAGAATGTCGATCATAGTGACTTGAGCCAACACTGGCATCTCTGGCCTTTTTCACTTTTTAAAAAAAAGTATACTGACCTAGCCAAATACTAAGACTAAATGATTAAAAGAGAAGGCATTTTTTGACAAATAAACACTTATTTTTTCACATCTGATCACGCTACCGGCATGGCTCTCGGAATGGAAGTGCCAATCTGATCCAGTGAAAGATCTCAACATCTACAGGACAGATTGGCACATTGAAACTTTGGTGATACCCTGACTTTTCATCTAGCTCCAGTATGTGGTTCACACCTGTTTCGAGTGAAATATCTCGACAACCACTGGATGGAATGGTTTGGTTCAGGTACTCATGCCCCCAGCAGGATAAATTGTATTAACCTCGGTGATCTATTTAACTTTTCATCTAGCATCATCATCAGGTTGAAATTTTATTTTGACCAGTACTTTACCTGCAAAACTAATGGCATTCCCATCAGCCTCAGCTTTACTTTGTGTTTACCTAATTCACAAATGTTAGCTAAAAAGCTAAACTAAGATGGTGAACATATGGTAAACATGTCACTGTAAGCATTGTTAGCATACTGACATGAGTATTTTGAAAACCGCAAGGCTTTTGATTGCTGGACTGTTTACAGCTTAAGCCGCTGTCCTCCCACAATATATATGAAAATCAAGGATAAAGAGTATCAAATGTGTTTCAAAGGGATTCTGCCAGTGACCTAGAGGCAAACTGACACTACCACATTTTTAAGGTGAACTTCAACTACACCACTTTGTACTTGTTGTACTGCTGTTTTGCCGATCCTCCTCTGACTTCCCATAGTTTACCCCTGGTCTAAGATCGGTCCATTCATATGTTGCTCTCTGTCTTGTTCATACTCTCTCACCCAGTGTGTGATCCTGGATAAGTTTGTGGCTCTGCCTGATGAGGATGCTGTCACTCAACGGGCTTTGGACCTGTTGGAGGAGAGCAAGTTCTGGGCAGGCCTCGTCTTTGTAAATATGTACCCCTGGACCGCCAACGTCCCTCCTCATGTTAAGTTCAAGATCCGTATGGATATTGATGCAGTGGAGCGCACCAATAAGGTCAAAGACAGGTTAGAACCAAAGTCAAGCGGAAATAATGGGTTTAGTATAATGATGATAAACCTAGAGACTAAATATGTGTGTTGCTCAGGTATTGGGACCCTGGCCCCAGAGCTGATCCTATGGATGACCTCCGCTATGTGTGGGGCGGCTTTGCTTACCTTCAGGACATAATAGAGCATGGCATCATCAAGACTCAGACTGGAAGAGAGTGGCCTCTGGGTGTTTACCTTCAGCAGATGCCCTACCCTTGTTATGTGGATGATCTGTGAGTGGAGAACATGATCATTTAGTAACTTTAAACAAAGTTCAGTCACATTTAACAGCTATAACCAAATTCAATGTTGATTTTTTCTTAGCTTTTGATTTACAAGGTACAGTCATGATTTAGTATTACAGCACTTAGTTAACGATTTTGTTGGTAGTGAACCTGATAGATTGAATCACACAGTGCTGGTTTCCTGCATCAGTCACTACGTTCTTCTCCTCCATCGTATTTCCTCTCCCGCTCCTCCATCCAGCTTCATGCTGACATTGAACCGCTGTTTCCCCATCTTCATGGTACTGGCCTGGGTCTACTCTGTGTCCATGATAGTCAAGAGTATCGTTCTAGAGAAGGAACTCCGTCTGAAGGAGACCCTGAGGGCCATGGGGGTCACTAACGGCGTCATCTGGGCCACCTGGTTTATTGACAGCTTCATCATGATGGGCACTAGCACCGCTCTCCTCACCGCCATCATCATGGTGAGGGAAAATTTACCAAAATTCTTCTCCTTTGTCTCATACTTGGTCATTATGTTTAGGCAGGTGTAAAAACTGATACTGCAGTGTATGTGTATTCCAGCTCCTCTAGTGTGTGTAGACTTTTCTCCCCTATGTTCCAGCACATTTCTGATGAACTTCATTTTGGCCTTTCAATATAATGGCATTTAGTTGCCATTTTTACCATTTGATTTTATACTACAATCCATGTCTGACCAGAGACACTTAATCCACCTGTGAAGCTAATGTCTCTCAATGATTAATTCAGTGCATCTCCGATCATGTTAACTAGCCTGGCTATAAATGTCAAAATACCTGGCAGTTTCACTGTTAATCATTATCATGTCTTTTTCCTTGCAATAATTAATGACAGTGGCTACCTCATTCAACTTACACTATTAATCATTAATGAAAGAACTGTGAATACCATGACATCATAGCAATTATATCATTGGCTTTGGAGGAACGAGCCCGTCAACCATTAACACCTCTACCTTGTAAAACTCAAAAGTCCAGTCATAATAGTAAGATGGACTGTTCTGGCCTCTAGTGGTTAACTTCTGTAAAGCAATATGTTATACTGAGATCAGCCAAATAATAAATGCATCCGTATTTCATGTCACTTATTTATTATTGTTATTTTCATTTAGTTATTTTACTTCAAACTATTTTAAATTTATGTTCAACATTCCAGTGTTTAGGGAGATGATGCAAATTGTGATGCAAATTACATTCCGTCGAATATTAAAAACCATATGTGCTGTATTGTCATACAGTGTAGATCAAGATGTAATTTCTTAGTATTAAGAGTAAGGAACATTTCAGCGGGAAAATCAGAGATAACGAGCCTAGCTACTGTATCTACAGCAACTTGCTCTGAAGCAATCAAATCAGTTTTTGGGCAAATGTCTCTCTTTCACTTCCCTCTGCCCAGTGATTTACAAAAGCATTCATGTAAGTACAAGTTTTGTTTGGTCTTCTCGTGCAGATAGTCCTTCAGCGCATTGCGACTGAAAACACCCCTCTGTGTGTTTCTTTCTGGCCTACAGGGAGGGAGGGTACTGAACTACAGCAATCCAATCATCCTCTTCCTCTTTCTACTCACCTTCACTATGGCGACCATCATGCAGTGCTTCCTCCTCAGCGTCTTCTTCAACCAGGCCAACCTGGCAGCAGCCTGCTGTGGCATTGTTTACTTCACCCTTTACCTCCCGCACATCTTCTTCTTCGCCTGGCAAGACCGCATCACAAAAGACATGAAGATCCTGGTGGTGGGTGTCACATTGCTTGAGAATAAAGGACATTGCAAATGAGATTTAATAAATATATATAGATAGGATCGATGGAGTCATTAAAGTAAGTACCATTTGCCACATAATGTAAGTCTAGCCCCATCTACGGTACCAGGCTTGAAAACCTCTCATGCTCTTCTCAGAGTCTGCTGTCCCAAGTGGCGTTTGGCTTTGGGACAGAGTACCTGTCACGGTACGAGGAGCAGGGTTTGGGTCTGCAGTGGGACAACATCCAGACCAGCCCTCTGGAGGGGGACGAGTTCTCCTTCCTCACCTCCATCTGCATGATGGGACTGGACACTGCACTGTATGCTGTGCTGGCCTGGTACCTGGACAATGTCTTCCCTGGTCAGTGCATTAGAGAGAAATGAAGGGTTCGGTTACAACTTCCGCTCGTATATGTAGTCGCATTACTTTTACTGATCAATTCTGGGACGCGAGATGTTTTGTTTATTTACATATTTACAGTAGCTCAGGTGTCAAATACTTTCTTTCGATCCATCACAGGACAGTATGGAATTGGACGACCATTTTACTTCCCCTTCTTGCCCTGTTATTGGGTCAACACTGTGGCTCCAGCTTCAAGTAAGTGAATCACTGACCATAAGGTTTTTCCTAAAATTAATGTGTTTCATTTATGTATAAAATACAGAGGACCTAGAGTTTAAAGTGTCTGTGACATAAACAGCAGTCTCAGCCCAAAGTCCATTTTTGCATTCCGTTATTTTTCTCAAAGGCAACAACAAACTTGAGTTGCATCAAAAAGGCTTCGATAACCTTGCAAACAAGGATCAAGGAGAGCAGCAGAAAAAAGTGGAGGAGGAAAACCAGGAACCAGAGAAGAACCAGGAGAAACCTAAGACTCTGGAGGAGACGGCCTCATGTGAGCACCAGGCCCAGCGGGAGAGGCTGGGGAAGGAGAACCAGGCTGAGGGCGAAGAGAACAAGGAGAAAGATGGTATAACAGCTGCTTATACGTGTTTTTTTTCTTTTCTTTTTTTGGTTTTTAAAAAAAAAATTTCATTAGAACTCTTTTATCAAGACCCTTGCTCTCACTGTCCCTCTCTGCTGGTCAGTTTTGATGTGTGGGAACTCAGTGCCCTTGTGTGTATTTACATTTGCTGGCATATGTGAACACACACATCGCTAGCCTCTCAGTTCCTTCTCAGTTTGCTTAGTTAATAAATGATGGAAACTGTTCTCTTTGCGTTCCAGTCCCCAGACCTCATCTGTGTCCTGCCTCTTTCATACACATTCGGGAATTAAAATGACACTATTGTTAGTGTCATTTAAAAAATAAAAAGAATGTGAGATGTTGATACTGCTTTCACTTTTTTTTCATTATAATCGTTCCCTTGCTTTGTTTACTTGAAAGGCATGTCTGCCGTGATGTGTTTTTTTTCGCTTTTGAAATGTACTTAAACACTCCAGAGGCAGTATTCACTCCTGGTCCAGACAAATTAGTAAGATACTGCATATGTGGTTGTCCTCGCTGTGTGCAGGCCAGCCATTCTTTGAGGCAGAGCCAGCTGACCTGGTGAAGGGTGTTTGCATCCAGGACCTGGTCAAGGTGTTCGGCAGTAGCTCCAGACCGGCAGTGGACGGCCTCAGCATCAGTTTTTACGAGAGCCAGATTACTGCCTTTCTGGGCCACAATGGGGCCGGGAAGACCACCACCATGTACGTCACACAGATACACCACATGCAAGCATATACACACCAATACGCTGAATATGCTGAATGCTGAACATGTGAACAAATTGTCTAAAATGTCTCTCGCCTTCTCTCTGCCCATCTGTCTTTCTGTATCTCTCTCGCAGGTCTATTTTGACCGGTATGTTCCCTCCCACCTCGGGCACAGCGACCATTTATGGCAAGGACATCCGCAGAGACATGGATACCATCCGCCTGTCTCTGGGAATGTGCCCTCAGCACAATATCCTTTTCCAGCAGTATGTAACTACCCTCACATTTATTCAAAACATAGATGAGAGCTGCTCCGGAGTTAGGTGAATTAGGTTGTTTTGGAGCCTGTACAGTGTATTTTACATTACACCACATTAGAGTATTCGTCAGAGAGTGTGAAACACGCCAGCGGCGTATGATATGGACACTTTTATAGTTGTAACGTGGTCATCGCTTCCCTCCGGTTCTCTTGTTGTCCGGCAGTATGACTGTAGCAGAGCATATCCTGTTCTACTCACTGTTGAAAGGCCGTCCAATAGCGGAGGCTGAGGAGGAGGTGGAGAACATGCTTCAGGATCTGGGTCTACCTCACAAGAGAGATGAACTGACCCAGAACCTCTCAGGTCTGTCTGGATGCAGGTGTATGCACACATGTGTTATTACTCAGTGTCATGCAAACTGCACGCACACACACACACACACACACACACACACACACACACACACACACACACACACACACACACACACACACACACACACACACACACACACACACACACACACACACACGCACTCACACACACACACTAATATGTCCACTGTCAGTACTGTATGGTGTTCTTATTCAGGAGGCATGCAGAGGAAGCTGTCAGTCGCCTTGGCGTTTGTCGGTGGGGCTAAGGTGGTGATCCTGGATGAGCCCACTTCAGGGGTGGACCCCTACTCCAGACGCTCCATCTGGGACCTGCTGCTGAAGTACCGTGCAGGTAACACTGACACCTGCTGGCTAGAGGAGGCTATAGAGTCCCAATGACATGGTGCTGCAGAGGTTTTGCGAGCAGCGCACAAAAGTTTTATGTCACATCACCAGACAACTTCCAGTTTCCTGTTGCTGCACACCTGTCCCTAAATGTTTAGACACTTATATGATGTACTTGCAGTCATCATGCACTTACAATAAGCTTTGAAATGTGTTACGAGCACCACGTTATCTGGTCCCTGTTTTTCATCTCAGTTTCTGTTTACCGAAGCGAGATTTGTTTTAATCTGTTTTTGTCACATTAACCAACCATTTAACATGATGAACAAGCCCGACAGGTTTGTCTGGTCAGGCCACAAATACGTCAACCTAAGCACAGATGCTTCCAGTTTAACTATCACAATTATGTCATATGTCCGTGGGCCTATCGCATCCAGACCAGCTTTACCGCAGTCTTTATGTGAAAAAAAATGAAAGTGAAATGAGAGGTTTTTCCTGCCGTATTCTCTCACAGCACAACAGTAATATTAGACCTTGATTGAGCTAAGAGAGAAAGTAAATCAGAATCATTAAACACCTTTCCTTGTTTCATTTCTCTGTCTTCGTCCCGTCTCCACTGTCCCACTCTGTCCCCGGTTTGCAGGGCGTACTGTGATAATGTCCACCCACCACATGGACGAGGCCGACCTGCTGAGTGACCGGGTGGCTATCATCTCACAGGGTCGCCTCTACTGCTGCGGGTCCCCAATCTTCCTCAAGAACTGTTTTGGCGCCGGCTTCTACCTCACGCTTGTACGACGAATGAAACACGACGCTCCCAAGGTGAGGGAAGGGAGTCGCGAATGTTTGTGTGCAAATCACCAATGTGATTTGTACGTAACTGGGTCCTCGTGAGACTGAGGGGAAGCAAAAATGCATGCAGGAGAGTGATTTATGGTTTCTGGTAACATTTTGCCCTCCAGGCTAGCTGCGACTGCACAGAGGATTGCTCCTGTGAATGCTCAAAATGCTCAAAGTTTAAAGCGAACACGGAGGAGCGCCAGGCTGCGGACGGACAGATGGACGGTAAGGTCACCATTAGTTCTGTTACGGTATTAGTCTCGGGGGGGTCAGTGTGGTATGCCAAGTTCATGGTTTCAGTCTATTCATCTTCAACTCCCTGTACTCTGTCAACTACTGTGTGCCCTCTGTATTCCTATTCCAAGTCAAACACATGGAGTTTTGCCAGACTATATGCTACAGTTGAATTTAATAACCTCGTATGGTTCGGGAGTAACCTTACTTGCAAGGCGAGTAAGATGATATGAGAAGATCCTTTAATAACTGAGGTGTTGCAGCACCAACGGCAGCTGTAATAATAACTGTTAAAAATAAATAAATGATAAATAATAAATAACTGTAATAAGATACAGCAAAGAAAGTAGAATTTCTGTCAAGTGACTGAATTTAAGTAGCAATGTATGAAAATGCAAAATCAGAACAGAGGATAGACTGAAAGCGAAGGATAATCACATTACATGCACAGAGCAGTTGTGAGAGAGGTTGGAAAAATGTCAGCAAAATCAGCTTCTTTCACTCGCCTCCAGGTAACATGGAACGCATCACAGCCCTGGTCCATCATCACGTGCCGCAGGCTCGTCTGGTCGAGGCCATTGGCCAGGAGCTGACCTATCTGCTGCCGAACCGTAACTTCCAGCCCAGGGCCTACGCTAGCCTCTTCAGGGAGCTGGAGGAAACCCTGGTGGACATCGGCCTCAGCAGCTTTGGCGTGTCCGACACATCGCTGGAGGAGGTGTGTGGAATTAATCGTAATAATAAATGGGAGCAGTTGTAGGAATAATAGTAAAATCAACACATTAATATACATTTACAAATTGACATTGTGGTCCCAGCAAGTGAAAAAACGAGACGATTTGACTGCCCTCTGTACGGACAGATTCTTAGTTACTGAAGTACAAATAATCCCTTTTAATTGTCACTGCTAAAGAGCAAGTTGAAAAGAGAAGCAATGAGTATTTTTTGAGGCAATCTGTCAAACGGTCACTGCCTCGCGTTCGCCTTCACTGTTATTAGGCTGCTGTTTCATAAAGCTTTGTTTATAAAGATCATCCGTTAATCTTGGGTCCCGGTTATTTTTTCGTAGATCTTCCTAAAGGCCACTGCTGATGGGAATGCAACCGACAGGAAATGTATACAAGGTGAAAAAGAACGACAGCAGAGAGTTTTTTACAGCACTTTTTCTCCTCCGATTGATTTGTTGTGTGTCTGAATGTGTAGTTGTATCTCTGCTATCCCTGTTTTCTCCATCTACTTCTCATCGTGTGAGTTGCATCCTTTGTATCCCACTCTCTAACTCCCCCAGACAAGAGATCATTGCAGCAGACTTCTCGAGCTAGTCTCTGTGGATTCAACAGAGTGGCTGTTGACATGGAACCACTAGAAGGTGACAGTGGTTTTCAGCTCACGCCTCGGGTCAAATGCTCCTGTTGTGGAAAAACACTTTGAATTTCTGTATTTAGAGATGGTTTACAGTCTTTTATGCGTTGAAAGATGAAACCTATCCAGCCTCATTTGTTGAAAACAAACATTTGAAAGATTATTTTATCGATTCCTGACAACATGTTTTGGCAAAAGTGTTTTTCCTGACAACAGTGTCATGCAGAGAGCTTCTGTTTTCGGGATTTTGACAAGTGACACGCGACCAAATGTATGATTTATTATGAACATACATTTTGATCCTGAGCTGTCACCGGCACACCAGTAACATGCAAGAGACGCTGAACTACATGCCCGTAGGCACGTAGAGCAATGCTGGCGATGCGTAGGCTATTACTTTTTACCAACTGTCTACAGAAGAGTAAACATGCTTGGCTTGCTGGCTGAAATCATCTGTGCAGGTCAGGCTGTGCCACTGAACTTGAACTCTGTGTTCCAGAGACAGATGGAGCTTCGCACGGCAACCGCCAGGACCCGTGCGGTGTCCTAGAAAGCGGTGCAGGCAGGGGATCCTACCAGGTCAGGGGCCTGTGTCTGACCATCAAACAGTTCTTTGCTCTGCTGATCAAGAGGCTGCATCACACCACCCGCTCCTACAAAGATTTCTTCGCCCAGGTAGCCTTACTAGAATTTATTATACCATGAACCTCACATCCAGTAAACAACTGTAATCTCTACAGCATTTCACCGGATGTTTAAAGTTTAAGTGTGGTGTGTTTTCTCGGACACAGTAAATGAAACGGCAAACAGCCTGGACACGTTGTCCCACATAGGCCATCGTCAGACTGTTTTTTTGTCTGGTTTTAAAGTCATTTGAAGTTATCTCTCTGTTTCTGGTAGATTGTGCTGCCAGCCAGTTTTGTTTTCCTGGCACTGACATTCACGCTCATCGTTCCACCTTTCGGAGAGTATCCAAGTCTGACCCTCAGTCCCTGGATGTACGGACGACAGTACACCTTCTTCAGGTGACCAGAAAGTATACTAGATCACCTAATGCCATTTAGTGGTCAGGAGTCTTACTGAATTTAATAAGATCAGTACAATACTTTTAATGGATTTGGGCTAAAAAAGGCTGAATTTGATGATTGGACAGAATTATCTGATTTGTTGATCTTGTATTTTATCATTTTGTCCACCGCAGTAATGAGCGTCCTATGGATGCTCAGATGCGATACTTCGGCAAGGTGTTGCTGGACAAGCCTGGCTTTGGGACTCGCTGCATGGTGGATGAACCACTGGAGTGAGTAACCACCACATCTGTAAATCTCTTTCGTTGCAGACGGTCCTCTATGCAGTTTTGTTTGACTGCATGGGTCACTTTCTCACACTGGCAGAGATTTCCCATGTAACAACATCACCACAGAGTGGGAGATGCCCCTGGTTAACCCTGCTCTGATAGATATGCTGGCTGGTCCAGAGTGGAACTCCCTCAGACCATCTCCAGACTGTCAGTGCAGCACACCCAGGAAACTCACCATGCTGCCCGTGTGCCCTGAGGGAGCTGGAGGCCTTCCACCTCCACAGGTCGGTGGATGGGTCACTGATGTGTAGATTCCTTCAGCACACACTGTTGCGTATCATTTCCACGTATTCAACTAAAATCCTTAGAGGAGCACAAGCGTTCGTGGGAGTATCTTAAATAACATGTGCTCTGTGTGTTATTTTGTGCATCAGAGGATCCAGTCAACAGGAGATGTTCTCATGGACCTAACAGGCAGGAACATCTCAGACTACCTGGTGAAGACCTACCCCAGGCTCATCAGAACCAGGTGTTTCATCCCTTGAACCAGCTTATTTACCTGCCCAAAAAGAAAAAAAGCGCGTGCAAACTGAGAGAAAATGCATTCGGTCCCTGTACCTTATGGCCTCGGTAGACTGTAGATGACTGCAGATGATCCTTTCTACATTGATTTAAACTTAAACCTTTTGTTTAATAACTCTGTAGTTATCTTCTTTACAATGTTGAAATATGTTGTAGTTGCGCAAAAACTGTCCTCTTACATCAAAGAGTTGTACAAGATGCGTACATGTAACAAACAATACAGACTACTGCTAACGTCACATTCTAGTGGAAAATCTATAAAAGAATTGTGACCTGTGGTGTTAAAGTGTCTTTAATTGAAATGTATTCAAATGTGAGAGACAATAATTATGTAACCTCTGTGTGTACGATCTCTTTCCAGCTTGAAGAGCAAATACTGGGTGAACGAACAAAGGTAATTTCAAATTTCTATCCATCTGCCTCATTGTAAGATTACATTTATGTCCAAATAGGGATACCTGTATTACTGGGATGGATGTGTTTGTGTAGTGGTGCAGTTCTCCCTCCAGTGGTTGTAATGATCTAGTACAGTGATCTAGTACAATCTGGTCTGCGGTGGCTGGAGTTACAGTTACAGTTACAGATACCAGCAGGCTTTTCTCTCTGGTGTCCAGGTATGGAGGTATATCGGTGGGAGGACAGCTTCCTGTTTTAGGGCTGCAGCCAAAGACCATCCAAGATGCAGCAGCACAGCTGGGACGGCTGCTCAATGTTACCGGGGTAGGGCTTTAAAATGTAAAATTCAACATTTTTGCTTATGTTTGTGTGCATTATTGTCTTCATTCCCGTGTCTTCATCACCTTGGTCTTCTGCGATTCCTTTTGTAACGGGCTCTCACATTTTTGGTCGTAGGGCAAATACTCTAAACAAACACTGGAGGACATCGGGACGTTCCTCAGATACATGGAGACTCAAAACAATGTCAAGGTAAGCCCGCGAAAGCCTCACCAGCCGGACTACACATGCATCGCTGTGACCACCTTGCCTCATTGTATGACACAGTATAATAAACTGTACATAACTTTGTCACAAACCAAGTAAGTACTACAGTTTATGCAATATAACCGCTATGTTGCAGATATTATAAATCAGCAGCGGTCAAAGTATATCCTTCACTGCCTTTCCACAGGTGTGGTACAACAATAAGGGCTGGCACTCTATGGTATCTTTCATGAACGTGGCCAACAACGCCATCCTCCGTGCACACCTGGCCAAAGGGGCTAACCTGGACGAATATGGAATCACAACTATCAACCACCCCCTGAACCTCACCAAAGAACAACTCTCTGAGATCACTGTGTGAGTGACCAGCAGCCAGGTAGTCCTTATCCAATTACGTTTCAAGCTCTGAAACGTGTTCTGGTCTTTACAAGGAACAGTGAGGAGGATTAGAGGCCAGTGATGCAGTCAGTTTTATTTAAGAGTCTCAGATAAAAACAATAGTTCACAGTTTCGGCGACACTGTCCTTTCCCCAGCCTGACCACCTCAGTGGATGCAGTGGTGGCCATCTGCGTCATCTTCGCCATGTCCTTTGTCCCGGCCAGCTTCGTTGTCTATCTCATCCAGGAGAGGGTCACCCAGGCCAAACACCTGCAGTTTGTCAGTGGTGTCAGTCCACTGGTCTACTGGATGGCCAACTTCGTCTGGGACATGGTAGTGTGACCCTGTTACGCTCTGAAATGTGCACCGATGCCTGGCTTCTGTTGGCTATAACCAAGGGGATGTAACAATAATGATAACGATATTCATAAGAACAAGTAATGTTCTAACACTATGGGTTTTCTTTCCTTTACTCATGAAATAACTTTTGTAGACGTGGGTATTTTCTGTGACTGTGTTCTTTCTCCAGGTGAATTACTCCATCAGTGCAGCGATGGTGGTGGAAATTTTCATCTTTTTTGATAAGAAGTGCTACACCTCACCAACCAACCTCCAACCACTTGTTGCCCTGCTTATTCTTTATGGGTAAGAAAATGGGTAAAATGAGGGAAAACAAAACAAGCAAAATCAACATAACAATGCTACATTTAGACTGATTGAAAGTGGTTATTATTTTTGAAGCGACACGGCTAATAACTTATATTTTGTGCCAATATTCAGTATTTTCACATTTGTGTCCTGTAGCAAGCTAACACAGTTTAAGTCCAACAATTTCCTCTGTTGGCGTTATGGATCTGAACACTTCTGAACAAATTACCTTTCTATCAAAGGGACATTTACAGCCTACTGCTTGAGTTCATACTATAAACAAGAGGCTGATTTTTAATTTTTAATTACAAAAGGGTAATAGAGGATGTAAAATATACTGTATATTGCATTAGATTCTAACATTGTGCTCACTGATGCTAATCCTGATCCCTCTCTTTCAGCTGGTCTGTGACACCCATGATGTACCCCATGTCCTACATATTCAGTGTCCCCAGCACAGCCTACGTCTCTCTGTCATGTATCAACCTCTTCATTGGCATCAACAGCAGCGCCATAACCTTCATCCTGGACCTTTTTGAGGGAACCGCAGTAAGATCAGGGTTCTCCTTTCTCTAAATTCCTATCCATCTCCCATCTCACCCTCATTCATGTGTGTTGGATTGTTTTCTAGGCTCTGTACAAGTTCAATCAGCTGTTAAAGACCGTGCTGCTCATCTTCCCCCATTACTGCCTGGGTCGAGGTCTCATAGACATGGCCATGAACCAGGCTTTGATTGATATCTACGCTCACTTTGGTAACAACAAAACACGCAGACTCACGTCCCCTCACAGCCCAGCCTCTGACTTTGAGCCACAATGTCGACACTCTGAATGAATGTTGGGTCATTGCTTGCATCAGAAGTCTGACACCTTACATGTGCAATCAAGACCGGAGTCAGCTGCAGGGTTGTAAGACACTCTACAAACCACTTGCGCTCCAAATGCTCTGTGACAAATTCTCCTCCGGGGATGTGCAAGAATACATCTGAGAGTTTGAAATGGCAAAATATGAAATATATGTATTCAATGATAACATCTAATCGAGATTAATTAAGCTTCTGTTGCATTCATTATTTAAGATTAAGAAATCAACAAGAAATCCTTTGCTCGTTACTTGAAAACTCCCACATGTTGAGGAAACAGCCAACCCTCTTGAAAAGTTAAATGTCTTCAATGTGTCGTTGACAGGTGTGTAATATTTACGTGTTTCCTCAGGTGAGGACTACAGTCCAGACCCCTATAACTGGGACTTTATTGGGAAGAACCTGTTCTGCATGGCTGTTGAGGGATTTGTCTATTTAATCCTTAACTTTCTCTTCCAGTATCGCTTCTTCCTGGATCACTGGTAAGTCAGTCTGAATTATGATACCAACTTTACTAGCTGTACTTAAGTCTTGGCCTTTGAAAACTCACCGCAACCTAAAATTTGATGTTGTTAGTGCATAGACTGATAGAAGGTGGATTTGCTGACTGGTTTTCCATTGGCAGGATATCAGATTGCCCAAAGCCTCCTATTTTGGACGAAGATGTAGACGTGACTGAGGAAAGACAGCGAATCTATCAGAGTGGAAAAACAAATTATATTTTAGGCATAAAAGACCTGTCCAAGGTGACACATTTTCTTTTCCAAATACGATCAATCATGGACAGTGGAAAAAACAAAAAAAAACAAAAACATAACTGTACTTGCACCTTTGTTTCTATTTTGTTTTCATCTTGCCTTGTCAGACGTACACAGGAACAGTCATCCCTGCAGTGGACCAAATCTGTGTTGGGGTATCACCTGGAGAGGTTTGTACAGTTAAACTGATAGAATTTGCTTCACAAAGGGAAGCCTCTAGTCACATTATAGTCCATTTGTCATGTTTTTTTCTTCTGATCCTTGGTAGTGCTTTGGTCTCCTGGGGGTAAATGGAGCAGGCAAGACCACCACGTTCAAGATGTTGACAGGTGACATCGACGTCACCTCAGGAGAAGCCTCAGTTGCTGGTCACAGGTTCGTAATACACTGTTATTATAAATAAGAAGCAACCAAGATGGACTTCATTATCAATACTGAGGCCGATAATCAGCAGTCTAATAAACAAACTGTACTGTAATCATGTAAGAGGTGGTGGTGTATCGGTCAACTACTTGTAATCATTTCAGAGTGAACTCTTCCTCACCGTTTCCGTTATGTTGTCCCGGCAGCATTTTGACCAACATCCTGGACGTTCACCAGAACATGGGATATTGCCCACAGTTCGATGCCATAGATGAGTTGCTGACAGGCAGAGAACATCTCCATCTTTACGCCCGCCTCCGTGGAGTCCCAGAGGCTGAGATCAGCAGGGTGAGGTGGATCTTTTGCCGGGAAATAAGCCATGTAAAAGTGTGAGGAGTTTAAAATGACAAAACATGATAAATATATAGGTGATGTTTATAGGTGAGTCTAAAATGAAGACAATCCCCAAACCTAATTTATAACCCCCGTGTCCACCGGGCACCTCCTCCAGAGGTTATACTGAAGATGAAGGTGAATGAAAAAGGAGAATACTAGTACCACATCCTTTCACTCTAAACACTGATGGAAAAACTAAATAAAGTGGCTGTATCAATACACTAATGCCAAAACTGAACAACAGTTAAAGACATTAATATGCACAAATGTTTGGCCAGCCTGTTCCTTCCTTTACCAAATACAGACTGGTTTAGAGAGAGACGTTAATACCAGCAATCAGCTAGAAAATAAAGTGGAGATTTTTTCTCACACGACACCACATACAGCTTTAATGTTTCGTATTGTTGTTCATAGGATGAGAACAAGGTCAATGGGGAGCCCTGTGTAACTGGAAAGTAAAGAGTGTACATAGTGTCATTTATTACAATCTACAAACCTGTCAAGTTCTATTCCTGCAGCGAGCCTACAGCTTTACAATGCTGAAGTTTGACTGAAACTTACAACAAGGCACTTAACCTCCTCATGCTTAGGTTGCAGAGTGGGCCATCCAGAAGATGGGTCTCTCAGAGTATGCAGGTCAAAGTGCTGGGACCTACAGTGGCGGTAACAAGAGGAAGCTCTCCACAGCCATCGCCATGATCGGTTGCCCTTCTCTGGTGCTGCTGGTGGGGCCAACACTAGTGACATCTCTGGGTTTGGATTAGAGGTGTAGGATAGGGATCACAGTTACATGAACATGGCTAGGCAGAAGACAAGATGTCGTGTGTGTGTGTGTGTATGTGTTAATGTATTTGTTGTTACTCTTATTGTACATCAGGATGAGCCCACTACAGGGATGGACCCTCTCTCCAGACGCTTCCTCTGGAACTCCATTTTGAGTGTTATTCAAGACAGACGAGCTGTGGTTCTCACCTCACACAGGTAGGCTGTTTTGTGTCTGTGTGTATGTGTGTGTGTGTGTGTGTGTAAATGCATATAGACTATTTGTGAGCCAGTGGTGGAGAGTACCTATGAACATTTACTCAAATACTGTACTTAAGTACAAGTACTTGAGGTGCTTGTTCTTTACTTGAGTATTTCCATTGTGTGCTCGAGTAATTGATCTTAACGCTTCTTCAACCACTGCCGTGAGGACAGAATTTGATTCTTTTGCTTTCGTCTTCACAGCATGGAGGAATGTGAGGCACTGTGTACCCGTTTAGCCATTATGGTTAATGGATCCTTCAAGTGTTTGGGAACAATTCAGCATCTCAAATACAAGTTAGTCTCTTTACTTGATCCTATGTTGCTGAGCAATATATCAAATGTTCTCCCTTTGCACTAAATACACTTGGAACAGTGAATAAAATTGAATCAAAATCCAATTAGCACTCTATTAAATTGCTGGTATTTGATTTTGCTTTAACTTACGTCAATGTTATCGTAGATTTGGTGATGGCTACGTGTTGACCATGAAGATCAGGGCAGCTAAACCCGGCTGTGCCCCAGACCTGAACCCTGCCGAAGCCTTCATGGAGAGCACCTTCCCTGGCTGCATCCAGAGGGAGAAACACTACAACACCCTACAGTACAAGATCTCCTCCTCCTCCCTGGCTAGGATCTTTCAAATGGTCTTAGCTAACAAAGACAAGCTAAAAATAGAGGACTACTCTGTGTCACAGACCACTCTCGACCAGGTAAATGAGCGCAATATAATATAATTAATTATGATATGTGAATTCGGTTCAACTGGGTTTTTTTTAAACTTTTATTTTCCTTTAAGATTTTAATGTTGTTAAAATTTAAAGGATCAGATGTCTCGGTTTAATGAATCTAACCGTGAATAATTCATTTATTTATTTTCTTTTATTACATTATATCCTCGCTTTTCTCCTCATTATATGTCAAATCTCCGCCTACTGCTTCAAACAAACCATATTCATTTTGATGTTTTGCAGGTCTTTGTGAATTTCGCCAGGCAACAGTCGAGAGAGGATGACACTATTGTGTTGCATCCAAAAGCGGCTGGGGCGCAGCGATATATTGACACCCGGCCCATCCAGTCTTTGGGGAAGTGAACTTCCCTCACTGAGCTCGACTGAAAGAGGGTCGTTGGTTTTCATTTCACTGTAGTGTCGCCACAAAGTCCCGGCACTGGCCTCATAGACACAAGCACCTGGTGCGTAATCAGGCTGCGATACTAAAAGTCGCGAAGATAAACTTGATGTGTCCCCCAACTTGGGGTAAAGAAGGCTGCATTTCCCATCCACATTTGGACGATCCTTTGGAACTGAGCAGTCCGTGTTGATCCGCTGTGTTGTATTAGGCCTTGGAATACAGTCTGTGAAGGAGGCAGCCCCTTAAACGGGACATATGTCATGTTTGACTGAGGACTTGACCTGTGACAACACTGCACATGCTCTACTTTGCTCTTCCGGTAAACAGGGCTAGCGGGCTTTGAATTTGGAATGTGTGGAGCATTTATGTGCCTGCTATATGTTCCACTTCCTGCTCACCTTGTAGGCCTTTCCAAACTCGGTGAAACAGAGCTTTAGATTTATGACAAGGACCATGA
Organism: Xiphias gladius; assembly: GCF_016859285.1. Lineage (NCBI taxonomy): Eukaryota > Metazoa > Chordata > Actinopteri > Istiophoriformes > Xiphiidae > Xiphias > Xiphias gladius. The sequence goes on along the minus strand of NC_053404.1, from coordinate 1,269,724 downwards.
CTTTGATCGATAAAATGGCCAAAAAAGTTTGCTATCTGGTTGTAATGGGAGCTTAATGTGAATTGTAAAGAAAGCATAGGTCCTGCGCATTTTTTGCTTCAGATGCCAAGCAAGATGATCTTTTTTGCCTTCTTTAGATATGTGAAATAAGCACTCAGAGAAGCATAGCCTTAGCACTTTATCAATGCAACTTTAATCGAAGCATCACAACTTTGACCAAGATGTTTGGCAGTCTGCTAAAATAAATCAATATATAGCTAATAATTTATACAATCTCCTTTTGCTGCTATGAAATTCATTTGGATATCATTGGATATTTTTATGCCGCTAACGTCACGTTCAGTCTTTGCGCTTTATCTTATACGTGTGCGACTTTGGTAAATTGTCTGCATTCCACCTGAACCTGGTGTCATTAGAGGAAGATGACATAAAAGCGATGTTTTCAGAAGGAGCGTCATGTCAAATAAAGTTGAATTTTTCCTTAAGATACGGACCTTTGTTCAGACATACTGTTTGACTTCAGATTCCTTACATTCACTTTTATAGAAAACGGTTCTTAACAGTTGACTAAAAACCTGAGATTGGACAGTAAGGGCATTCCTGCTGAGAGCTTTAAAGTAATGCTGCACACTTAAATGGATGTCCTGATATTTTCAATCGGATAGTTTGCTGCCACAGGCACTTTATTAGGAGAGTATGTTTTATTTCTTTCACTTCATCTGAAGACTTTTAATACTGTAAGCATTCAAATACACCCCCCCAAAACAAACAAACAAACAAAAAAACAATTATTTTGTGTAACCATTCTTAACACAGCATAGAAAAGATGACAGCAATGAAGATGTATTTAATCTCATTTCTAACTTGATATCACAATGCCAAATCAAAATCCTGGGAGGAGACTAAAACCCATTGTTCAAACTGAGTGGGCCAGCAGTTTTTAAATGCTCCGGTATATTGCCGTGATATTATTGCTCCCACTGCCACTCCTTTCGGTTCAGTCATTGGTCAAAAAATTGCATAGTGCCGGACTCAGCAGCAGCAGCTTCTTTGTTTGGTGACACACCAGTAGGGGGCTGAGTGTACAGCCCTCACATGCTGCAGTAGTTCACGTTTCAGCCACTATCAGAGAATCAGGGGGATAATGGCCATCCGGAGGCTGGGATAGTCCTTGAACTCCCTGCTGTAGGCTTTGTGCTTCCCTCTGGCCCAGATGGTCATCTGAATGAACCCCAATAATGTGTATAATGCCACTGGAAGAAAAAACATACAATAACAGAGGAGAGCACGACACCCTCGATAAAAATATCAAACTGCCAAGGTGCATAAAGGCAGAGGCTTGAATCGACATTTCTCATCGCCCTTGTGGTCCTGCAGTCCACCGTCTGTATGTACATGCTACGCTGGTGCGGTAAAGTGGTGTCACTGTGGCTTTAAGTCAACAACAGGTGATGTACTGTACATACCTGGCAGACACTGCGTCATGATGGAAAAGCTCACCCAAGCTCCAACCTACAGTGTGTGTCAAACACGCAGGCAGACAAAGAGGTGAGTACACAAGCATGGGTGATGTTCACTACCATGATGAATTACTGTAAAGGCTTTGTACTACCTCATATGTGTAATTCGGACAGGATACAAAGAAAAACAGCCATGTGAAGGGGTTCTTAGTTGGAATAGGGTACCGTCTGCCCCTGGGTCCTGAGAAACGGTTTTGTGAAAAAACAAAGAACTCATCGATGTCTACATGACATTTAAATTAGATTAGACGTAGCATTTCTCACAACGGTGAAAATATAACGGCCCATATTGTCCCCCATGCTCCCATGGTGGATCAGTAGTGTTATCCCGAAATACCAAGCAAATGAACAACATAGCGTATTCCTCTCTCAGCTGCCAAACAGAATAAAGCTGAACAACTCACCATCTCCTCTGAGATTATTCAGACTCAGGTGAATGGAGAAGTTTCCCAGTTCACACATCTGGAGCAGAGAGATGCATTTCACTTCTTACTGTCACAGTGTGTCATACGCAGCAGGAACACGTGAATCTGTGATATCAGTATACGCACCACAAATAGGACTAGTGCATACTTGACTTGTGCTTCTCCAAATGCTGTGAAGAGAGATAGTCTGGCATGGATAAGATGCAGAAAATAGAGAAAGATTTTGTGAGTGGTGTGTACATGGGCAGACTTACATGGGGGTGTATAAAGAGGGTGGTTGATATAGTAGGCCAACCAAGCTGAGAAACCCCAGTAATAGGCACAATTCTGAGAGAAGAAACGAACAATACAGATGCATGAACGTGTGGAAATGAAAAATATACACGGTATAGAAGCAGCATTCTGTATTAGAAGCAGTCCTTGGGCTGAAATCGGTATCACATCAGCTGGCACGGGACGGGGAAAAAGAGGCCACACATTTCGAAAGAGGTGAGCGCAGGTCTCTTCAAGGGCGGCCGTGTCCTCACCCTGACTATTGTCCTCAGAGGCATGGTCCCGTGAGAGAAGCGATGCACAAAGATGGTCTCTATCAGCCTCTTCATATAGTGGAAGGTATGACAGGCACAGGCCAGTCTGAGGGACAGAGGGGAGGGAAGAGGTCACAAGTACAAATACTTTTAAGTGAATAGCTGAGTTGGTGACAGTTTTCTTGCAGTATGCATCTTTATCACAACACAATTTCACAGCAGATATCACATCTGAGATCAAAAAGATGAAACTCTAATGATTCCTGCAGGCCAAATTGGGCAACAAAGCTTGGGATTCAGCAAAGAGAGTGCAATGAAAGTAATCGAGAGAACAAACCAAAATGACGCACCTACACAACTGGACGTAACACTAGAATATCAAGAATAAATGCATCAATAAATGAGGTATGACTATGGTATTGACTTATGGTAATGTGCAATAGAAAGAAAAGGGATACTAATCAAGTACATTACGCACGACATGACTTAAAAGCCCCTATTTGCAGGAACTGAAAATGTCTTTGGGGTTGCATCAACAAACTGACAGATTTGTAGTCCTTACAGACCCCAACCCAGCAGAGACTGGGAACCATCTTGTCATAGGACCCTAGAATATAGATTTTTCCAACAATTATCTTTTGGTAGATGGATCACTGACATGAGATAACACGTAACAGAAGTAATTCCATACGTTGTGAGGCATATCAAGCCCGTATGAAGGTAAATAACATACTTCAGTGATATTCAAAATTTAAACTAGGATATTTTTCCAGACAAGAAATCAATATCGTGCCAGTAAATGTAATTAGCCAGCATGGGATGTTGAGCCACAGGGCTTTCTGGCAGTAGGCAGCCAGCTTGTTAGGTGGTTCTCTAGCCAGCTAACTATCTTAAAAACCTATCGTAGGCTCGTCATAGCCACAGCCTGTCATAAATAGTGTTGTGGTGGATTTTCACTTACGTGACAACGGGATGGGGACTCGAGGTAAAGGCTTGTCTGTGCGAGTAAATGTACGGTACTCGAAAATAGAAGAGGAGGTAGCTGAGAAGGGGCCCGATGTACTCTGCCAGAAACACCTGGAAACAAAAGAAAATAAGCTTCGTACCATTGCTCTACTATTTCATATGGAAATCTCTAATGTAAAAAGTGACATGCAAACTAAATGGCAAAAAAAATGTAGCATAGTCGTTAAAGTAGACGAGGCAAAATCTGAGCTATCCTGATACCAATTGAGAATCCTTTGTTTTAGATCCCACATGGATTCAGCCAGATATTCCCCGAATGAAGTTCTCCATAATGATGTCAGCTAACATTAGGTGTCCGCAGATGCAGTGCCGGACGCTGATGTCTCTTTTTATGCTTTCTTGAATGTATAACATCACTGACATTGTTGTGCTCCTCTTACCATAGTCCAACCTAACTGTGGACCAAGATCTCCGAAGTACACGGTGGCAGTGGTCCCAACAGGTAGATTCTGTAAGATTTCATCGTCTCTGAGTAATTTTCCCTCTGGAAAAAAATAAAAAACAAAAGCTGGGCTCCGCTTCATCTGACACGGCACTATAAAACCATGGTAGAATATCAGGCTTCCTGGAGTTCAGAAATGACCATATTGACAGTCATACGTTTATGGGTTATCAGTACTGGGCAGAACTGTACAAACCATTTCACCATTGGTTTAAAATGATGTTTCGGAATTTTTTAAAGAATGTCTGATCAGTTTCTCAGCACAGGTTCTCTGTACCTGGAAGCTCATGGGGGCACAGCCACGGATAATATGCCGTACTAATTGGATGACATTTTTAGAATACCCTCGGGAGGAACCGGCCCAGATAGCTTTTAACCAAATCTCTGCTCTGTGTTTCTCAGGAACAAGATAGATCTCATAGTCCATTCAAAGCAAAAGCCCTGCAACCTCATACATTCATGTTGAAAGGCAAATGTGTTGCCTTGGCCTTTCCTGTTTTAATTTAGGCCAAAATGAATGGAAAAGGGGTGCGCATTAAGTGGCCTCCCTTTCATGATGACAACATAGGAAGGAGAGACAATGGTTTCCATAGTGATGGTGGCTCTGTGAAGATGTGGGCCGCTCTTTATGGCGTTCAGTCACCTTCAGAGATAAGGTCATTAGGAATGGCGCAATGCGTAATGGAAAAGGTTTAATTCACAACCTCCCATTAAATTTACCCATTGATAAGACCAAGGTTTCGCAGTATGTCTAACATTAATATTGGCCTTGTGAAAACTTTGAGGCCTGAGACATTTTAAATGCACCTCCATATTTTTTCAGTAATATCAGCGGCTTTGCTGGAGATGCCTATGTCTTCAGAAAGTGTATGTATGTAAATGAAGGAATACTCCATTTTGCATCAATGTCAAACGATAAAGCAGCCTGGAGGGACATTTACTGTGCATTTCTCAATATGTGAAGTATAATTGCTGCACAGGTTCTACGGAGTGGACTCTTTATACACGACCAAAGCTATGGCTAACCATCAAGCTCTACGCTTGGAGAAAAAGGAGAAAAACCTTTTGTGATCTTGGCCTTAGCAGAGCCAGAGAATAAACACAGCACAGAATATGGACGGGGTCTTGGGATCATACCTGTGTAGCCTAAACCTCATACTGGGGCTGTAACAGAGAGCAGCATCACACAGACTGTCCTCTTTTGGTGGCATAGGTCAGAGCTTAAAGGCAAAACATAATCTGTCCTTAAACAGCTCCCAGAGACCTCTCAGTCCACAGCTGAGCACCTCCCTTTTCTTTTCTGCCACACATTGTATGGCTGGATGAAATATAACAATGCCGTTTGCAGTTAACTGACATCACCTCACAGTATTTGTGAGTAGCGATGTAAATTTTTTTTTCTTTAAAAAGCAAGTAGTATGGCCTTGTGCAGCTTTAATGTTGTCCATGAAACACTAATACATACACCTACTGTATAGTAAATAGTTAGGGCATGGCTACTTACTGGGATCAAGCTTCAGGGCCTGCCTTGCTGGATACAAGTGAGGATCTGTGTAGATAACACACACATAAACACACACACACACACACACACACACACACACACACACACACACACACACACACACACACACACACACACAGACACACAGGGTTGGACAGAGCTGGCAGTGCACATACAGATTTTTTTGTGTAATAAAAGATATAAAACAATGATAATAAAAATTCAAATGGATGTCGTAGCTAATGGGCTGAATGTATAAATCCTGCAATTTTTAAGTGGGCCAGAGTCTTATACAAGACATTTTCGTTTTACTTTCAGGGATCGAGATAAAACATAAGTGAAATCAAACAAAATAAAAACCGATGCAAACAAGGGGAACGCTCAGGCTCACCAAACACTCACACGACTTGTGAAAAAGGCTCTTGATGTCTCCTATCGTTGAGTAGGGCTCCACCTGAGTAGAACAGAAACATAAAGTATGACACCTCCATGTATTATCAGAGGAGCGGTTGCTGTTGTGCCCCTTGTGTTAAAACCAGTTAAAACGCACAGTCATTACAAGCTCATGCTGTGCAGCCAAACATTCTTCAAACCCACAAAACTTTTTTTTTCAAATTCCAGAGGAAATCGCAAAGATTTCATAGGTATCAAATATGCCGGGATTTGGAACCAGCCGATGGCGAACATGTACGGTCAGGAAGAAGATGTAAATAGAAGATCCAACCTTAAAGCTACTTATAGGAAAACCCAAAGGTGAAAGTGTATGTTCAGGGCTTTTAACTAGTCCCATACTGGTCGAATTTCTTCACAGTGTTCATTTACGCCTCAGCCTCAATTCCTCCAAATCACGGCAACATGTCGGCCTACCTTATCTAAAAAACAAAGCTGCTCTCTTGTCTCGGCATCCAGGACCTCCACCTGAGGAAAACACAAGATGTGCCACGTTTAGGGCCCGGGCAGTAGGTTTCACACACACACACTTAAGAGATTTAGAGAGATTTTCACCCAGGCCTCACTCTCAGTCACTGAAAATTCAGGATGTGCTAAAGGGGATGAGGGTCTGTAGATTCAGCCTCTACATGCTACCTCAGCAACAGAACCACATGCAGTAAAACCTGGACCGACTTTCACATCCCTCTCAGAAACAGACTTTGATGCTTGTGCCCATCCATTATCAGAAGACTGGAAGTACAGCACAGGATGTAAAATGGATGAGAAGTCAGCTTCACCCGTGTCTTTGTAACAGAATACCTCTATTCATCTTTCATTTTTATTGTAATCAAGTTTTCTCAAAAGCCAGCTAGCGCTTTATCAACCTCAATAAAGCCTCTAAATGCTCATATACTGATATACATACACAGATATCGACACAAATATTATGATAAAGATCAGTCCAGTTTGCTGCTTTAGAGCAGGCAACATTTGGTTTTATTTGCAAATAATGTCCACTAGCAACAAAGCTCCACTTGTTTACCTGCATAGTTTGAACTACATGTTACCTGGTCTCCAGTATAAAGAAACAAAGCAATGAAAATCTACACAGGAGGCACAGCTGACAGTCTCAGTGCTCTGCTGTGTCCAGTTTTCCTCATCAAGTCCAATAATCTCGATCTGACTACGGACGCTGGTCGAGTCTGCTAGAAAGGAAGGAATCCTGTTGTCCTGCCGCTCCCTTGCCCACGTCTTTTTCATCTTAATTAGACCATGTCGGAAGTGATGTACAGCGTATTCAAGGATGATGGTGGGTGGCGGCCCACAATTTGCCCTGAAAGCACTCCGTACTGTGCTGCTCAGCAGAGCTGTCCAAGCTAAATTGGCTCCCTTACTGGACAGTGTAATAACCCGCTAATGGATACCTAAAGATTTGCTGAGTGCACAGTTGAGAAAGAGGGAAGGAGAATGGGAGAGAGAGGGAGCTCTACACGTACAACATCTGCTGTTTGCAGTGACAAAGAAGTCGTTTTAATTTGGTGTCCAGACTTATTTCACATTATCCTCGTCATCAGTTCTTGCTTGATTTGTTTCAGTAGCACTTTCACTTTCATGAGCTCAATTTCCTCTTCAAACAAGAGACTGGCTTCGCCATCCTGTTTTTTTTTTACCACAAATACCCCCCCGTACAGTGCGGATTTTCAAAACACAGCACAACACGCTTCACAGTTGTAGATATAAAACGTGAGTGGTTCACTGCAAGAGTGTCACTCTTTGCAGTGCGTGTGCAGGCTTTCAGCAAAGGGCATCCTGGGAGATGGGTTTCTTTTGCTTCCATCTGCTAACCTTCCCGACTGCCCGCGCAGGGCACACGTTGATGCGTGTGCGCGTTGGCGCGGAGCATCGGGGGTGTCATTGGGGCTGTGTGTTGTAAAAGTGCTGTGCACTCGGTTGTGCTGTGCCCTTGTAGTTCTGATTATCAGACGCCCCTGTCCTCTCATGGGTATATAGGGCACGGCTGACAGCACGGGTCATACGGTACATGTGCAGTACGTGGATGCGAGGGCTTTGTGTATTTGAAATATACACAAGTGTTTTTTCAAATGAACACTTGTTCTTTGTGTGCACGGTGTGTTTTCAAAAACTCTGAGTTTGACGTGAAAGGTGACCCATTTTGCTATTTCCACCACAACCTGCTTTAATAATCCAAGTAAGGGATACCAACCGAAGAACTCTCTGGGACATAACAGCTCCTCTTAATGTGAACGATGATGAGTGCCATGGCTGATCCTGAACCACAGGATCATTACTTAAAACCCTGAGCACAATACCACAGAAGCTGATCAGCTGCACACGGCTGCCCGGCATTTCACCCTCGCTCAGTCTGGGCAGAGTTTCTCTTTCAGTCAACGGACGTAATTAACTAAGCACCCAGCTGTCTCTTTGCACGCTGCCAATCGACAGTCGGCCCCTAAATTTTCCGCAAGCGTCTGTCCCAGCACACTCTTAGAAAAAAGGTTGTACCCTCCACGGTTGTACTGCTCACAAAGGGTAGAACTCTCGGCCTTGGTTTCTGCCACTGCCACTTTCTGAATACAAGCATGTGAGCTAGACCTTCAGTTGAAGAGGTCTTACCATCATGTGGTTGTCATAACCCTTCCGGGTCATAACATGTCGATCAGTGTGCTGTAGAGATGGTGGTAAGGGGAGTTTGTTTCCTTTGGACAGAGCCAGACAAGCTGTTTCCGGTCAATGTTACAATACATCTTATTCCCACGAAAACCTCAACAATATGATACAGAGGCAAAACTAAAAATAAATAATAGTGATATTAATCACACAAATTTTAAAAGACAAACAAAAAAGGTTTGTACCAGCGCAGCTGTTGAATGCTGAAGCTGATGCAGGAAATTGTAGCTGACCGACCTAAGTCTGGCGAACCCTGCTGTTCTGACATAGATGAGACCGCAGGTCCACATCTGCAGTAACGGCCGAGTCAGATTCTCACCTCTCTCCCCATCGCCGTACGGTGTGTTTTGTTTTGGACACTGATCCATCAATGTTGAATATACCTTGCTAATAAGGGGCCGTGAACCGCTGTTACTGTGGAGTACTGCCTCCACCTTTGTCAGGTGAGGTCATCTCTTTTGTTCACCCAAACCTTTTTTCAGGAAGGCTCTCAGTTGCCATTAGCAAAAGAAGTGTTTGTTGGATGAATCGTGTTTCTCTTTTAGCTGTTCAGTGGACATGAAGATGTCATCACTGTAACAGAGCTGGAGGTGTTTTATCCCGCTATCAACGTTATTAGCAGAGACCATTGGTATGAGTTTGTTTTCCCACAGAGGTCATTCAGGTTGACGAATTTTAATGGACCTCATACCATGATCCATCCAGGTAGGGAGTAAGTGGATCTTTGGTTTTACCGATCCAGTTTTTTTTGGATTCCTTTTACAAATGAATTCACTTCTAACCTCGTCTTCAGCGTGTGTCCAAGAGGGGGCAGAGTCACGTTCAAACAAAGATGACAGAAATCTCATTGGTGCTGCAGAATGGTAAAATTTGAAATGAGAAAGTCGGAGGCTACTCATCTTCTACTCCCTCGACCATTTCTCCAAACCCCCCCTGGGTGCGTTAGGATTCCGGATGAATTCGCTTACATTTTTATCAGGAGCTTTAACAATATGATAGGTAGCGATGGAAATAGGCACATTATCCTCGGCAAACGCTCATCTTTACACAGCTGAATATGTCAAATAAGGTTCTGAGTAGTTCTGTCCACCTGTTTAGGTCATTTTCTATTTTATGAATCAGCACAGGGTACTTAAGTTTACACCGGCCCTTCAAGTTGCTATCCACCTATATGTGAACCCTCTTGGAGTCCACTTGAAGGAGTCTGACTGGCGCACGTCTCTGTGATCCACTGCAGTCAGAGGGAGCATTTCACGCTTTCCATAGTTCATCTTCTAGCTGGATCTTATGCTGTAATTGTTCAGAGGAGCTTTTAACGTGGTAGGAGATCGGGCTTGGACCGTAAGAAATAAAATTACTTTGTCAGTAAATAAACTCATTTTGTGAGTTAGTTGACCCACCTGGATGCCTTGTGTGTCTGGGTCTCGTCCCACTGCTGGGGTCAGTGGCTCCATCGCCAGGACGAAAAGCCCGACAGTGTGATAGGAGTTGACATCATACCATTTGTTTATGCTTTAGCCGTTGCCAGTCTTTATGCTAAGCTAACCAGCTGCGGAAAGCAGCTTAATATTTCTTACAGACATGAGAGTGGTGTCAATCTTCTCATCCAACTCTCGGCAAGAAAGCGAATAAGGGTATTTCCCAAAATGTCAAACTATTCTTTTGATGTTAATTTAAAGTTGATCAAATCTGACGAACAAAAAGAAAAGTCTTACACAGCAGCAGACATTTTTTTTTACAAATAAGTTGCAAGTCCCGCATGAGACCAGGCTTTCTCGTGAACCATCTTTACATTTGCTCTTCGGCTTGCAGCCTTGATGTAACAGCTACCGAGCGATTGCCACACCTCTCAGAGCCTGTTGTAAATTAGCTTGAGCTCATAGGCCTGCTGCACTTAGAGGGAATTATTTGTTCGTTGGTGCTCATCAGGCCCTGTGAGACAAGACTCAAGGCAAAGGAAAAACCACGGAGAGGGCTCCAGCTCAGTTTTGTTTACTCTGACAGTCTAAACGTGGACTCTATAGACTTTAACTTTCCTCTGTTTTATTGGAATTCAGCAAACCCTAACCCACCATCAGACAGCTGAGCAGAATGATCGCCCCAACATCAGACCGAGACTGACTAGCTCTTTAAGTAACCCTCCGTGCGTTGTCCTCCGAACGTCTCATGAGTATCAACCTGTGGTAGTTTGTCGGCTCGACAGATATTCTCTAACATGCATGTCCAAAAATTCATCCTGTTGTTTTTTCTTACAGTAACTGATGCTCTAAGTCGATGCCTGACGTTAGCTGATGGCAGGGCATTTGCAAAAAGAAAAAAAGTCTCTGAGGATGATTAAAACAATGAAGAAGACCAAACTATGAGCGCGACCTTATTAACGGCTTCCCTCGTTCTGCTTGACCTTAACCTTTGTCATTAGTCAACGGAGGCCCTTGCTCAAGTCGGGCCTTGTGAAACGAAGTGATCTAATACATGAAATCCTCTATCAGAATGTGGCCATTAAAAGTCTCAGGTAAGCATTGCATTCTGCGGCCTAAATACAGTAGACTTACCTCAAAGAAGGTGGTCCGGCTCATGGCTGTGGATTATTATTATTATTATTACGTCGTCTGTTCACAGGGGGAAAAAAAAGACCTTAAAAATCGGCACAAGCAAACACAACACACACACACACACTCATTCCTCACACACACGCAGAAGCAGTTCCTCTCCTTTCGGGGACAATCCCTGGACTGACTGATTCTTCCAAGCCTCCTTTCCTCCCTCACTCTCTCTCTCTCTCTCTCTCTCTCACACACACTCTCACTCCCTCGCTCTCTCTCTCGGTCTAAATCTGAGATGGTGCTTGCGACACAGAATCGCTGGAGGGGCTCCAGAAGCCCTGCACGTACTCTCCCTCCCGCTGCCATCTCTTTTTTTTTTCTCCTGTTTGATGAGGTATCTTTGCTGGGGAGAAAAGCACTTGGTGGATTCCAACATGAGACACCTGAGACTGAAACAGCTGAAAAAACACAAGAAAGCAGGAGAAAATGAGGGAGAATAAAAAAGTACAAGATGATACAAAACTTTAAAATCTTCTGCGGAGAAAGTAAACCACTGCAGGAGCAACAGATAATAGGAACAGCAGAGAAAGAAACGACACTGACCCAAATAAAAAAGGACAGAAACAGCAAACAGCCGATGCATTTCGTACCGAAATCTGCTTCTGATAAAAGCTAAAAAATATTGCAACATATGAAACGTGTGACAAAGTACCACTCTACGGGATGTGTTCCAGCCAATGCCAGCAGCAATGACTGGCACCAGCTTCGTCCTGAGCTGCAGAGCTTAGTCGTCTCAGCAGAAGACGAACCCACCAGGGGTGGACTGAGCACCAGGATATTTGCGGGGTACATCCGTACTCCACATGTGTGAAGGTTAAAGACACAGTTTATTCAACGGTGTGTGATTTTAAGTTACGCTGTGTGGTTTAAAGAAGAAGGTTCATCTCAGGGTGGGACCCGTGAACCTTAGATCAGCGTTTTCCAGTCTTATACCTTGGTTGTTTTTACAATGTGTGTTTTAAGAACCAGGTCTCTCTAGCACAGCTGTATATTTTCAGAGTTCCTAGTTTCTTATAAACTCCGGCAGTAAAACCCTGTAGCTCAGGGTGGATCACCTCATATTCTTTCTGTGTTGGTTTTATTCCTTTGCCCATGTACTGTATAGAGTGTTTCTATTTTTACCTTCAAAACTAAGTGTGTACTTATAGGTTGTGTGGGCGTCTTGTTTTTTCGTTTTGTTTTTTTGTTTTAGCAGGTTTTACAGTGTATAACGAACACTACAGCAGTAAGCTGTTTGAGGACAGCAGCCTAATTGACTTGCTGCTTGATGCAATATTTACCTATTTCAGATTTTCCCTTGTGCTGAGCGAAAGCAAAGGTAAGAACTATAGTCAAGAAGTGGAGTTGGGATGGTTGCACAACCGACGGCTGTTCAATGTGAACACCAAGCATCTTCAGTCACCTCTGTCTGCATTCCACCGCATTTAATTAGAGAAATGTATCCGTTTTAGTTTCTTAATGCACATCTGGGACTCAGAGTGGCAACGTTTGGTTTCTAACATGTGTCAACATGGCTGTTACAGTGAAACTAAACATGCTTTGTGGTTATACCGCTAAAACAAGTCATCTGAACCTTCTTTGACAGAATATTCATGGACAATTCTTTCACATTGGATGCATTTAAACCCATGATATGAGTAAGCACAAACATATTGCTGAATTATGAATGACTGACACTGTTTTGTCAGTCCGAGTACAGTTTCCCTGCCGTGCACAGCTTCGCTGAGATATGTCTCCGAGCTGCATTTTGTGTTTTCTTCAGCTGCTTACTGAGGTTTTCTTTAGCCTGCTCTGCGCTCTAGTCTCGCACCCGTTCTTGCTAAGCTGTGTTTTTCCTCAGACGATGAAAATCCAGTTGGACCTGTATTCTCGTGGCTGTTGTGTCGCCCGAGGAAAGGAAGCTGTCAGATACAGAGCTGGACCTGATCCTGACGGCCTCAGGCAAACATGAACCAGGTGGAATTTAGCTGAGGACGAGACGGAGAGACAGACACCAGGCAGACATATCTGCTGGTGGTGAATGTAAACACTTCAGCATTTGTTCAGTCTGTCATTTACTAAGTCAGGACACAGACATGAATATGAGCAGTTGGCACCTCTGCTGACACCGGTGGGTGTTGAGGTGTTATATTCTCTGGATAAGACTGTGTGACATACTGTACGTATGTGAGAGAAATGAATGGGAAACATACAAATATTTCATCTCCTCCCGCGGCCTCGCTTAAAAATGCCACACAAACAGACTGCAGCCCATGTACAGGTGTTTCCAAACAACAGCTGCAATGTGCAGCAGAAAGAACACCAGATTTAAAAGTCACTCTATGAAATGAATAATTTACAGGAATAATTTGAAAGTGGTCCCAAATTTGAGATCGTACCCTTTGAAACGGGGCCGGTGTCTACAAAATAGAATATTGCAGGCAACAGGTGCACAAAGGGAAGGTCAAAATACAGTTTTTCCACTTAACTTAACTTTGAGGCGCTTCAATGAACATTAAGTGTCTTTAAAAATTGTATTTTAGGGTTATATGCACATACTGTACTGATGTTACGTGCCATTGTAATCATGACATTTATATAAATGATAATAATGATAATAATCACTTATATAATGATTTTATGAAGAATTTCTTTTCCTTTCGGCCACTTGCTTTTAACCGAGTGTTGAAGGGACTGTGTCGTTAATTACACCGAAATCAGCTACTGTAAGTTGACTCTCACAGGAAACCCGAGCAACTGCCAGAGGAGAAGGAATTTCTGATTCAGTCTATGCAGCGAACTGCAGCTTCCGTTTCATCCCTTGTCCTCTGCCGCCATCAGGTCAAAGTTCCCCCTTGACCGTAGGACTTTTGTCAGTGACGGGGTATTGAGTCTGTTCACTGTATGACCCAGTCATAATCAACTAAATCTGCTGCGGATATTCATGTTATTCAGAAGATCACTGAGTTTTTAAAGCTGAGCCTTGACCTTTCCTCCTGCGCCACCATCAAGCCGGAATTTCTACTCGTACACAAGGAATATCAGCCTCAGGCTCTCCAGAGGGTGAACAGCGTCTGGTTTGGATGTCCCGTGAGCATCCCTCGCACGGCTGCAGAAAATACACTGGTCTGACTCACGCGCCGCAAAAAAAGGTGCCGTTAGACTTGAGCCAGCCTAAATAAGGGGGAGGTTTACACGGTGTAGCAAGCTGCTTTTTAAGAGTCAACAAATCATCTACTAATGCTTCGTGGATCAGTCACGCGCCATTAACAAAATCTAGCTGAAAACCATAGGGAAGGTGTTTATCCTTTCTATTTGGTAATGATGCAGTTATAGATGTTGAAAAATCCATTCATATCTGCTCATGGGTTTCTCACTTTTGTATAAGTCAGTGATAAAACTTTTCTAATCTTTCAATTCTGCGCTTGTGAATGTTAATAAGTTGTTGACGAGCCCGAAAGTTGTTGTGATTAATGGCTACCGACTTGACCTACAAAGCATTAGTAACTGATTTATCAACCATGACTACAGCCAGTTAGTAACAACGTCGTAAATGGTGTCTTTTTATGATTATTATTATTATTATGAAGTGACATTGATGTGGGTTATTCCTGGAACAACAGGTTCCCGCAGTTGTCAACTGATGATCAGCATCACTGTTCAGTACAGGCTGCGGTTCTTCTATCCATGATATCACCTTCCAGCCCAGCAATGCCCCCCGCAGGCTTCCTCCAGACGGAACGAGACTGCCCTCTGCCGGTCAGTGTGGCCGGTACCCCCGGGTGACACTAGTGCATTTTATTATCAGCTACTGTATATACATACATATATATATATATATGTGTGTGTGTATATGTATATACATATTACTATACTTTACTGTGCTGTACTGACACCACAGAACTGATGACCAAGTAATAGGTTCATGGATTCTTTGGTTTCTTTACAATACAGGTACCCGGGATCAGGCCTTTTTATGTGATTGTTTCGTCTGGTCATATTTCTCAACAAAGATGCAATTCAAATAGGAGTGCATGTTTGATTTTAAATATTTTGTTGTTGTTTTTTTTAATATTTTTACAGTCTAGAGGAAGGAATAACTTGCATCTATTTTGAAAATGAGAACATTTTGGGGAACCAGTTTGTGGAATCCAGCCATACTGCGTTTTTTTTGAGCAGTTTAAAGCTTAGTCATGGCAGTTGCCCTCAGCGATCAAAAGTTTGAGTCTACTTCGCAGGCAGGGCCTGTCGCCTGCTGGTGTGCAGGGTCATTATTGACGTTTCCATCGGGCTGCATCGCCCTCTGACCTCTGTGGATGCCAGCTCATTGTTGTTTGGGGCTTTTCTTTTTTTCTTGTATTCGCTGTTGGTTCCCTAAATGAGCAAACCGCAGTCCTGTGTCGAGATGTGGACTTTAGAAGGGAAGGGGCTGGAGGCCATGACTAAATGCAATCAGACAACTGCACGGTGAATGGGCGTGATGGCGGCCGGCAGGAAGTCTCCATTCACTTTCCCAGCAGAGAGCTGAGGCTTTGGCCCTGTGCAAGAAGACTCTAGAGGTACATGCTGTGGGTACATTACATACCTACCCGTGAGCCTCTGAAGTCTGAAGTCGGACGTGGTGGAGACACTGTAGTGACGCTGGAGAAGACCGGAGAAAAGTGCACTGTGTGTGAGACTCGTGTGCATTGATGTGTACATACAGTATATGACAGCGTGGGCACCCTCGAGTGTTTTGCATTCGTCCTTCGTGAGAACCCTTTCTGTAATTTCCAGGCATGCAAAGGGCGAACTGCACCTGGGTTCACCACAATGGAGACGTCCGTTCAATGACTGTCTTAGATATTTGGATGGTACTCAACCTTGTGTTGCAAGGCCCCTCCCCAGGATTATTAATAATATATTTGAGCCCTTCTCTTGTCTTCAAAAACCTGCAACACTGTCCACATACCATTTCAAAATAACACAACAATGTTAAATTTGTAAAATATGTGTCATTTAAACCTGAATATCTTGACGGAACTTCTAACGCGCGCCACGGATTTACACATTGATCAAAGCAAGATAAAGAACTGCAGTGCTCTGCGTACGGCAAAGTGCCCCTCTATGAACCAGGTGAAAACTATTTGTGTAACTGTTAGATACACCACAAAGGAAGACTGGAGTAAAACACAAGTTTAGGATGAGGAAAGACTCTCCCCTGCTCCTCCAAAAATGTCAGACCAATAATAATAATGATGATGATATGCATAAATAATTTTTATACTGTCCCTTAGACCGTGTTAATGTTCATACTATCATTACAAATTAGAATTTTTGTTCCCAGGAAACACTCATCTATAAAGTTTGATTGGCCCAGTCCTTAACTGAACTGCAGTCCATTCATTTTGTGACATAAAAAAGGCCGGGAGCCCTGCAGCAGTCGTTCCACCTGGTCCCCCTTGTGAGCCTCTTATGCCAGTGCTTGAGCGGTTACAGTGGTATGGACCGGAATACAAATAAGCCTGGCAGTTAGCGTGCCTGGTGTTTAACAGTCTGCTTTGCATGAAAACTGCTGCGTGCTTAAAGGCATTTATTTCAACTTACAGGCTAACAATTTCCCTCCTGTAACAACCTCTTCATTTTCTGCGGTGTGCCTCCTGCAAACTGCAAATCTATAAAGTAGTCCACAGTATAGAGACTATATATTAGTCTAACACGGTCTAGTGCGCATTATTTGATCCTGTGCTCCAGTCCAACCGGTGTTTCTCCAGTAGGGGGGGGTAGTGACCAAGCTCTGGGCGATGCAGGTATCCTGCAGAATCAGTTACTGGATAGATTCTTAAAATGCTTTCTTTTATGTGGCTCTGTTTGATCATCTTTCACAGATTCTGGTTTGTGTTGAGGGACCGTGTCTAGCCCATGAGGGAGACTATCCAGCCTACCTGCTGTTCCTCTTAATGTGTAGATACGGAGTAAAAAGGGAACTGAAACTGAACTGTCTGAAGTTCTGCTGCAGGGGACAGTGACTTTGATCAGATTTTTTTCATATTGTGAAGGAAAATGATGATTGTCGGAGGATCATTTAAACCAATAGAGAATAATACATAATGAACTACGTTTTACCATTATCGTTCCTGAATCTGTCGTACTTGCTAATGGTTTTGTCAGAAGCAACTGACATGTGATTATTTGTATATATGCGTCACCGTTAGGTTTGAATTGTAGGTTTCGACTACATTAATACAGGGTAGTAACGCAGTGATACATAAATGCTGAGGTATATGAAAAAAGGTAAGTTGAAGTCATCAGTAATGAGAAGAGTTTCTATCACCAAATGAGTCTGGATTTAAATAGATTCAAATATAAATGGAAAGATTATTATTTGGTTAGTTACTGGTCCCTCGTATTGTTTTCATAGCACAGCTTGATAATTCAGTTTATGATTTTTCCTCCCACAGTGAAGAACCACATGAGGTGAGAGGATACTACAAAAGACTACTAATATACCTTCCGAGGTAAACAACCTTTCTCTTGAATTTCGAGAAAACTAATGAGGTTGTTAAAAAAAAAAAAAAGAGAGAAATCTGTGGAATTACCTCAAAATCCACTTGCAGGGAAAACAGCAGCCTCAAGACTGCCACGCAAGTCATTCAGCACAATACGTAGCATGGCTGCAAAATATAATGCTGACGAACATGACTGAAGTACCCTGATTCAATACCGTCTGATTCAGACCAAATCAATTCTATATCATCAAAAAAACGGTATAAAAAACCTAATTACTGCATCTTGTAGAATACTAACATGAGGAATCTGGGCTAATCTGATAAAAACACCGGGGGATTATCCAGAGAAAAAGGTCAATGTTTCTAAATTGAGTGATATTTTGCAACTATAACTGCTAATATTACTCCGTCTGATTATAACAACCAAACCTTTTGCAATTTTCTTTCTATACACATTTACTACCAAATTTGAAAGTTAGTCCATCAAAGTACAAAAGTTGCAGTTTGATATACACGTAATCATCAGTTGGCCTCATCTTTGAGTTTGCAGTGTGTCAACAATTGAGCCTGTGACAGTAATGTCTGCTGCTAACAACTCCGAAGTCTGCATCACAACAAAGATGAAGTAAATGTTTCGCCACATTAACTGCAGATATGAGGCTCTCGTAAGGAGGGATGTCATTCCTGCTTTTTGTTGCCTTGCCAGTGCTACAGGGGAAACATATTACCGTCGCTGCGGAAGACACCCCAGGTAATCAGTCAACACATTATGATGTGTCACTGCAACCTCACACATCATTGTTTTCATTAGTTTTGCTCACGGAATGCCATCTTCATTGTCCAGACAGATGGCAAAGCAGTCAGTTGCGGTGGCAGCCATTGCAAAAGTTTTATCGCAGCCTCCAGACTTTGGAACCAACCACCAGCTCAATCCCCCCCCACCACATATCCTGCCGTAAAGTCCATCTCTGTCCTCTGTCATCAGATTCCTGTTAAGATCTTGTCGGTAATTTGTGTGAGGCCTCGTGTTTTTGGCCTGTGTGTACACACACCCTCAGCTACCAGCTGCTGCTCTATAGTGAACTTCATGGTGAATTCAACTTTTTGACATTGCAGCAGACTCTTTCTTGAGTATTATTAACAAAGGTCTCAAGTAGCTACTGGTCCCTTTAACCGTAATTTCATTTTTGTTGGCTGTAAATCTAGGTTTTTTTTCCTCCTAGATTCTTTCCCTCTGGTGGTATAGTAAGTAAAGTGTGACATTTACTGACAGGGTTCAGCTTAAAACAGGCACCAATGAGAAACAAGTTTGAGTAATGTCTCTCAGCGCCTTTGGCCCCTCTCTTTTTATTCGTGTCTTGACTCCCCATGTTTCTTCTACACTAGAATGGGCCGCTGAAAGATTTAGGACGAAACACCCAAACGCCTCTGTTCCTCTTTGTACCCAGTAACCATGATTTTTGAATACGGAAAGAAAATTCTCAGTTTATTGATTCTTACCTTGTCGTTCCTTTAAGTGAGCACTGGACTTGAGTTGAACTCTGACAAATTGGTGCTAGCATGACCTATAGAACGGCTGCATACAGGGCCAGGGCCAGGATTTTAGCAATACTTAGGTATCTAGACTGCGAGCCAGTAATGTGACTGTAGCAGAGCAAGCAAAGCACTTACAGGAGCTGAAGCTGCACTATCTACACTTCTCCATACTTTTATCCTTCAATATTCTTTTCCGTAACCTCTGTAAATGTGCATTACATTAGATTTCTCCTCTGCCAAAGTACTAAGTGAGCATATCATATTTGTGTGGGTTTGATAGAGCTGTCGATCAATGCCGGTGACTCAGTGACCACCTGGCTGAGTGATTTTTGAGGGTCTTTCAAAGCTCACTTTCTGACCTGTCCTCTTTTGGGATGAAAAAAGGCTGCCTACGCTGGAGACTGAACACAATGAAGCACTCTCAACTGGCGCTACACTGTTCTACCAGTGAAGCGTCGGTGTCGAGCATTTCACTACCAAAGCTTAATGGCTGTATTTTCAAGCCGGAAAAGTCAATGACAAAGCCGTATCTATGTGAGCACTTTGCATGATGGAGTAACGCCACTTAGACGTTTTCATGGAACTCTGGTGTAATTGTAACCTACTCACTTGGCTGACGCTGGTTTGTAGATGTAGCAGGTCCTTGTCCACTTTTACAGGCTAAAGTCATGGATTCATGTCTGCCATTTAACATGTTACTGGGATGAGTAAGAGTTTAAATGACTAAAAAAATGTCCTGGTGAACATTACATTCATGAAACTGGATGTTAATTAACACTATAATTACGTAAAGGGTGGATTCAATCCCCAACTTTTACGGGGCTGAATTGACAGTATTACTACTCTACCACGTGTGGCAGAAGCTGGACGCTTCAAACATTTATCATTAGCTAACTATTTCAGAGGCTCATCCATTAGTGCCCTACAAAGGCAGAACGCAGTATCAACATATCTGGTCAGAACTGTTTTATAACCTATAACCTAAATAGACAGCTAACAGAACTATATCAACTGAAAGCTAGCTGTGAGATAGCCGCGGCTAGCCTTAGCTAAAACTAAACTTATTGATTTTGCCCTAGTTGTTCTGTGTAAATGAAAAATATCCATTTCGAAGAGTTATCCCACATAATTAAGTAAGGCAGCAGCTAAATCAACTCATTATGTAGCAGAAAAACAGTTAAACTACTGCTAAAGCTAGCTCCCTGGGCAGATCTCAGTAGCTGCAATCCCATTTTTTGACTCTACTAAATTTTATGTGATTTGCTGGTTAAGCTACCTTTAAATCACATACTAATTAGTGAATCACTAAGCCAAACTCTCTAGGATAAAGCAAAAACAGGAGAAAACAACTGCAATGGCACCTCTACAGCTTCAATTTCACATTAACATGTGAACTATTCTATTTACAAAATGTACAAAGATATTTGCGGATCAGACATAATTATCAAAGGGACACAAAAACTACAAATGGTTGGGAAGCCGAAGACAGAGGCCAAAGCTGCTGTCACACTGTTGGGAAACTGTTTGTTTTTTTTTCTCTTTATTTCTGCACTTTTCTCGTGTTACAGTATTGCATTTAATTAAGACAGAGCTCCAGCAGTCGTGTCGGTCCAGCTGCGCACCAGGGGTGGTCTTCGGTGGGCTGAGTCCCAGAATCAGCTGGAAAAAACAGATCCTCCACCAGGTCACTGCTGACAGTGACTGTAGCAGGTGGAAGGAGCTGGGAAATATAGCCTTTGAGAGAGGAGCTGTGGACCAGCACTTCTGAAGGCTCAGGGCTGGTGCAGGACTGAGCCTCAGCTCTCTCCAGGTTAAAGGTTCTGCTGGAGACCCTGATATGATACATATGAGTAATTTATATATAATTTAGTAGGATTTTTTCTATAAAGCAACACAACAACTTACATTATCTTGCATTCGTATTCTGAATTGTGTAACTTTTTAATCAATTCGAGACATTGGGCTATTTTTTTTTTTTCTCTTGCAGCAAACAAATTTGCAGCCTACATTATGCATACAGAGGCAATGCCAGACTGGAGACTCCTGCCAAAAGGAAAATGATCACATTGATCCATGAGGGGTGCGGCACTGATGGCAGAGATGGAAGCTCCTCTTGTAAACCATAAAGCAGTATAATTAGTACTAACACATCACCATTATAAGCTTTACTAACAGCATTCTACATAGAAATGTTTGATACATCATGAATCTGTTTATTTTGCAATGAGCCATGATTAGAAAAAAAGGCAACAGAAGGATGGATGCTGACGCTGACGACAGATCTGATACACTCGAATAGTTGGAAAACTAAGATCACCAGGGTGAAGGAAGACAAATGAACCTCCATGAGACTAAATGCCAGAAGATGGAGGGCTTGTGCCCAGCCATCAACTCCACATCCTCGTGGACTCTGCCAGAGGATTTTCATTAGATTATAATGCTCAACTTTATTTAACCAGGAAAGTAACTTGCTGAGATTTACAATGGGTTTTACAACAGCACATAGAAGACAGAACATATCTGAGAGAGACATATCCAAGGCTACAATAACTACAGTATGAAGAGAGAAATCAGTGAACAGAAAAGCGTAGGCTGTAAAACCAAAACAATGAGCTGAAAGACAACAAAATGGTCTTGGGAGCTGAGGGAGTACAAAGTAAGGTCACAAACGTGTGGCTGCTACTGCTGCTGGTAATTTTCCAGTAAGCTATTGTCTCAAAATGTTGGGAATCAGTGGTTTAAATAACTGATGTGCAAATGAAAGAAACACTGAAGCTAGATTTGAATAGTCGCTACTGTACATTCATTATTTTAATTCAGCTGCCAAAGCATTTTTTTTCACATTTGACAACATCCAACAGAATGTTTCTGAATTCTCAGTGCGGCATCGGGATAACATCAAATCCAAGCCCTTGACCTAGGTGGGCTTACTCTGCATGTCAGCAGGCAATGAGATGTTGCACTCGTCTGACTGACTTCTCAACTAAGATCCACCCGGGGAAAAAATCTAGGTGTTAAACTACAAGAAAAGACCCCCGAGTCAAAATGAGGAAATAGAAAAATAGAAAAAAACCTTCTGGGCAGTAACCAGCAGTGTATGGTAAAGGTCAGAGCCAGAAGAGCAGTAAAGTGGAAGAGCTGAAACAGAGACTGTGAAAACCTCTGACACAGGATGTTCAGACCCACATAGCAAGCAGAAACTGAAAACCACAGATAAACAAAGAGAAAGGTTCCAGCTGAGAGAAAATGACGAGTCACCTATGGAAGCAGATTGAGAAAGACTGAAGCACGTGTGAAGCGAAAGAAGCAGCGAGAGACATCAGATAAGAAGCAGAAAAACGGCAGCACCTTAACGGATAGTTTCAGAATTTTATTAGAGGAGAAACCCAACGACGCTGAAGGGATAAGAGACAGGACAAGGACCACGTATATGAGCAAAAAGACAAATTACAGATAAAAGTCAATACTTGTGTGCAGAGGAGATTAAAGTGGAGAGTGACAAACAGCAAAGACACAACTGGAGGAAAACTTCGGTGACTTAAAAAATAGAAAATGTTGAAGAGGGTGAAACTACAAAAATGTTGGCTTCACCTTTCTCAGGTTATTTGCAATATTACTTGGTGTTAACTGCCGATTAATTTTTTCATACGATATTATAAATTATATTATTTTCTGTGCAAAGAGCCTCCCAGAAGTACTGTCAGTTATTGAGAAAGGAAAGTTATTTAAAGAAAGGAAAAAAATAAATTGCTTGGCGAAAACTAAGTTTTACCGTTCACCGCACTTAACTATAATAATGATAATGCGTGTTATTATTGTTATTATATTGAAGCACCCCAGTGCGTTTCGTGTTCTAATCCTAAAGTGAACAAAAACACGACAAAGATTGCCACATGCTGATGGTTTGTCAAGAACCTGCCACCTGCGTGTGTCCCGGCAAAAACAGATGGCGTCTGAACAGATGGCTCCCTCTGTGACCTCACTATGGTGGTCTTTATTCAGCCGGGACGCGTCTGCTGCTGCGATGAACATGTGTTTCTGCTGTAGCAATTTGACTGTACTGAAGTCAGTCTTTTTTTCAGTTCACAGTCTGTGAAGGCCTCGTGGGCTGGCCTTTCTCCTCTTCAAGCCGGACGACACATGCGGGCAGCCCGTCCATCCGCGGTGAGCCAAGCGCTCCGAATCTCAGTCTTTCAAAATTCAAAGTCACCTGATACTGCAAACATTATATCTGTAGTAGGAGAAACGCATTAGGTTTTTTAAATCACGAATAGAAGAAACAACCTACTTACACACACCTCCTCCTCCTCTGGAGCTGTTGGCTCCAGAATGGTGACTTGAGGTTTTCCTCCTCTTCAGTCCTGCATCTTTTATGACAATGTTTAACATGCATTATCCCATTCGATTTAGAAAGTCAGCCGTAGGATGCCGTGTGTGCGGAGCTGGATTTTGTTATCGTGCTGTGGCGCATTCTTGTGCGGTGACCCCGGACCTCCAACTGCTCTCTGAGGGAACAGCAGCCTTTTTCATGGAGGAAGCTAACGAATTCACGTGATCTTTTTTCGCCGGGCGGCTTTACCAGCACATAAACCCTCGCAAAAACCACAACATGTTGTTTTTACACTTTTTTGTGAAGAGAGTAAACCAACTAGAAATAAAGTTTTAATTAGTGAGCTTTAGAGGTGCTGGTAAGGGGATTTTGTTGCTTTGGTAAATGGTAAATGGACTGCACTTGTATCGCGCTTTTGTAGTCTTATCGACCACTCAAAGCGCTTTACACTACAAATGCCACATTCACTCATTCACACAGCACTTTCTATACACACACACAAAGGGACACAGTATCTTACCCAAGGACACTTCGAGATGCGGACTGGAGGAGCCGGGGATCGAACGAACGACCTTCCGGTTAGCGGACGACCCGCTCCACCTCCCGAGCCCCTCATAGCGCCCATTTTGTTTTTTGATGAGATATATACACAGTTTATTACAACAGAAACTCAAGGAAATGACTGAAATATTACAATGTCAGCGATGACCATGGGTCAACTTTGCTTGTGTCCAGAATGGTGTCACCTGGGAACAGCTTTGGTTTCAATTCCGCAAAGCCATATGGCCTTGTGGCCACAGGCTCTGGGGATCCAGAAAGCCAGCCCAGAACCTGCCGACGGCGCTGGGAGCTTTGACGTGTACCAGGGACTCCCCTGGGCTGAGCTCTTGGTCCTTCACCCACTTCCTGCATAGCTTTGAAAGCTGCTCGAAACGGAGCTTCCTGTCCGTTGTGTACCCAGACATTGCTTATTTACTGAGGTTCAACCTCAAAAAATCTGCAGTGACACCATGGAGGACACTTCCCTTTTGCAGTCTTGGCACTTTGAGAGACAAGTCTTGGCTTCTGGACATAGAACCAGACCTGAGTGATCCATCCTCCTTGTGGCTGGTCAGGTTCACGCAAGCAGCAGGCCAAGCAGAGTTACTCAGACATTTCTTTAGAAATGTTCTCTCCCTCATTATGGGAGAATTTTAGGTCAGACAAAGAAAGTAGAAGGATGAGAAAAATGATACATACCGTGTACCTGGTTATACAGACTAAATGCACATCGCAATAATATGTGCAAAATAGTGACTTTGTAAGCACATTAAAGTTAAGTCAGAGTTATGTTCAGAGACTCAAGTCACTGCAGAAACGTGATATTGCTTCTTCTCATTTTCGTAATCCTTTTGGTACAATCTGGTGCACATGTCCACCCGCCGCCTTTTGAAATTGTCCAAAAGGATGCTGGGATGCTAGAACTGAAGTGAGAAAATCATCTTTTCTATCATCTTTTGTTTTCTAATAATAAAAAGGCTGATTTCTAATTCTACGAATTTAAGGCTGACCTATTGAAAGTCCATCTTTATACTCTTTTCCCATGGTCTACACTGTGCATTTGGTGTTTTTTTTTGTTTGTTTTTTTTTAAATTCAATGATTAAGTTGTTATGGAGAATTTTATCTTTATCTGTTAGTTACAACAAATGTTTCTGCAGTATCTAGCCCATCCTGTGGTCAACGTGTTCCTTTATTTGTGTTTTTATCCAGAATGTGCATCATATCCCGATACATGCAATCTGCTGAGCAAAGATTTTATGGAAATGTCAACAAATCTTGATGGTTGTGTTACTTGCCCTGATAATGGGTCAGTCTGGTGGATTTAAAAGACTTCACCAGTGGTTTTGCATGTTTTGGCCCATTAGCTACAAATTGCATATACTTTACATCACTGTCAACCGTTTTCCAAAGCATACCCCAAGTCTCTAGATTGATTTCTTACCAGCCGGGCAGACATTAGTTTCAGTTAATTTAAGTATACCCCCCCCCCCCCTTACACTTAACAATGTACTCTCTTAAGTTATAGTATAAGTTTTTATAATAATTATTGTATTGCGATTTTCAGTGGAAAAAGTTGGATTCGGTTGAAAGAGTTGACAGAGTCACCAGTCTGTTAAGAGTTAGTTGCTCTTTCTGTGACAGAGCCTCGGAGATACTCTTAGCTGTATCCTGCAGTGGCGCTTATGCATTAAAGCTTTTTTGATGCAGAGATACTCCTGCAACATCGTATGATGCTGAGTTCTTTGCAGTTTTTCTTCTGTTTCTCATTTGATTTCCATTGCTGCATTAAAATCTTTTCCCTGGTGCCCTCATTACAAACTTGAAAAAATACTTTTGATTGAAAAAAGAAAAAAAAAAAGCCAGCAGACAAACTATCCACCACACTTTGTGAAAATGCATAAGGCGGCTCTTAAGATTGCTTTAGATTTCATCACACTTTCCCCAAAAAGTCAAGATACAGTTTGGGCACTGTTATATCTTTGGAAGATCCATATAGCTTGCTAGCGGTTTGCTTACTGCACTGTAACTACAAAAGTGCTTGGGGTTGCCGACTGACAGGAGTGCTTTTATTGAGTTCTGCTGAGCTGTGAGAACGCCAGCACGAGTATTTAAAAAGTGATGCTCAATCAGACGGCGCTGATTAGCATGCTAATTGTTAGCGCTTCCCGTCTGCATCTATAAAGTTTCGCTGAAGCTGGCCATACACACCAGTTTCATGGTGAATCTGGGCATCTGTTTCACGTCGCTCGAGCGCTGCTGTCAGCACTTTTACTCCTCTGGGTCCGACACTAACAGCTCCCCATATAATAGCCTGAGGCTGTTCCATGCCTGGGGGGATTGATTCAACACTGCTGTCCTAAGCCATGACAGAAAAAACCGTCCACACATTTAGACTCATCCCTGGTTCACTCAACAATTCTGCTGGCTCACAGCAGAGGCAGGCTGTTGATTTTTTTCCACGGGATGAGGGAGTTTATCATACTAGGTTCTTGTTCTTGACACACTGTCAGTGTGTTTGACGCTCATCTTCTGGTCCGGACAGAAGTGGCGGCTTTCACTGAAGGCAATAGATGTGCCTCAATGGCATCACGGCCACAACAGTCGACTTCAGTTCAGAGGGCATACTAAGACCTCTACTGCATTTCATCACTAAGATGTGGTGTCTTCAAAGCAGCTACCGGCCATCACCCACAGCGACAAACCCAGAGAGAATTACCAGCCGACTGGTTGGACAATGCGTGACGTCTGTCAGGTGTTTGTTCTACTGTGCAAAACAACAGCACGTCTGAACTGCTGCCCACATCTCAGTTTCTGTCTCAAATTTGAAGGTCCAGTGTTTCTCTTCATGCATAGAAAAAACAAACAAAGCAGTCAGGGCTTTTGTAGGTGGGACCAAGGCTAGCCAGAACCCAAGGCTGTTGCAACCCATTCTTCTGAAATAACAGCTCATCACGACGACACCACATATGAAAGGCTTGGCTTTAAAAGAAAGACATCTTTGACGTCGTCTCCAGTGGAAATATTTTGGGGAGATCCAGTGCTTGTAGCTGGTTTCCCTTGATAGCTCAATGAAGGATCAAGTGAGACGCTTAAGAGGCGTACAGTACAATGGACATCGCTCAACATGTTACAGATGGCTTTTTACTTTGATCAACATGATAAACACGTGGAGTGGAAAAAATTGGGATTTATTCTCAATACCAGCCCACAACAAGTATGGATCTCTTTTACAGACGTCTGCTTTTATTTATTTTACATTTATGTAGAGCTGCTCAGTACAGAGCCCAGTCTCAGGGATACATTTTTTTAAATCTGTACAGTGGAAAACTGGTGCATTGAGCAGAGCTTAAAACATATTTTCAATAGAACCACAGCATCACACAGTCAGGGATTTCAAATCTTTTTACTAATTCGAACCAATTCAAATCAGTAAAGCGTTATTTCCACCTCAATTTGTTGCACGTTGCCAGCCGCGGCCTGGGCTGAATTTCTCTCTAGAATTGACTGAAACCTGTCTCTGGAATTCGTGCTTTAGATAATGGCAGAACAGTAGGGGTCATTAAAAATGTAAACCTCCCCCCGTCTAACATTCTCGGAAGCCCCAAACAGGGGCTGCTCTCAAGTTTTAGATATGATTAAATCATTTAAACTTTGTGTCTCATCAAAAAAAAAAAACCCTCTCAACATTATTCCAGCAATGAAGAGAGTCTGACAGTGAAGGTGACCTGAAGGCTATTGTACTCCCACTGAAGTCAGATTAAAGCATTATGTATATAAGATGTAGGTGACCTAGCCTGGGGCCAACTGATCTGTATGCGTCCCCAGAGTGATTGTTATCCAGCAGGGTCCATGTGCGAAGTATAATTCATTTGAGAAAGTTGAAGCATTTTGAAGCAAATGTGCAAACGGAGCCGCTAAGCAGAGTGGCAGCTAACGTGGAGCCTACACTCTTCCCTGGTGTTTTTAAGCATACAGCCCTGCACTAGTATGGGCAGCTAATGAGAAAGGTGAAGTGAGGAAATAGCTCACATATACTGCCACGACCAATCTGCCTTTCTGCCTGGATTTCCTGTCTATAGGGAATGGAGCAGGCTGAATCCATAATGACACAACACTCTGTTGTGGCATGCCATTATAACTGTACCCCTTTTTATGTTCTACTCTGAATAAAACCAGCCCGCTGTTTTCGCACAGCTGCTGTGTGTGAGTGTCTGTCAACGCGATTGTAAGCAAAGCGCTAAGCTATAATTTCAATCAGTCCCTATTTTTCATACACACCAACCCCCGAGGATTGTCTGATGCAGGGGAGCAGGAGGCAAAGACAAAGCGCAGCCTAAAGGCAAAGCCAAGCCTGCCTCAGACAAGAACGATGGAAAAAGCTCTTTCTTATTTTTCTCATGCTGGGTAGCATATAGCGTGGTCGGGCTGAGCAGTTCATGATACGCAATTTTCAACATATTGTTTAAATAATCTTCTCAGCACTTTAATGACTTGATTTATTAATAGCACCTCATTTCCTTCCAGCCAGATGCACTGCATCAGAGGTATCAGATTTATTTTCCTGCACTGGCAGCATCTAAGTTTTTGGTTTGAGTGTGTAATTTGTGTCAGCAGGGGGAATGATGAGATGAAATTTGAGTTGCAGCCTCAACACATGGTATGCATAAGAACACAAGAATATTCTCTCTCCCCTCTCTGCATATCTTCCTTGCTCTTTCCGAGCCTGGGCTGTAGCAGCACGATAAGAAGGCGTAAACCAGGGGAGTAATGATTTTCCTCCATCTCACATGTTTCTTGTCCTTTATAGTTGACCCTTAAAAATGCCACTGCAGCCCATTCTGTCATTCCAATGCACAGAATATAGATTATCTTAAGGAGAGAAGTCGTGCTTCCTCATCGCGCTGCATAATGATCCGGGAGAAGTGCATTCCCACCGCGGGAAGCGGGCGGTGCCTTCAGATAACCCACATGCTGACTGTTTTCGATTTGACCACACCCTTACCCTTGTGCTCAGTCACCAGTGCCGTAGTGTGATCTGTGTCCTAAACGCGCAACATGTCGTTACAAATGCACTCCACACTGCCTTTTTTCTCTCCCCGTGCCTCATCTAAAGCCGAATGCATGCTTAGAAAGAAAGGCTAATGGATAGAGAGAGAAGGGGAAAGGAGGCTGAGAAATACGAAGACAGAGAGATAATGGGATTTTTACATATGTAACTCCTTGATAACTGGCCTGGGGTGGTGTGTGTGTGGGCTCACCTGTTTATTGTCACTGCCCCTTACTTGTGTTACCTCACTGCACTTTCCAATTTCAATATGAGCTGGAGTCTTAATTAATTCAAGGAGCATACGATGAAAAGAAGGCAGTACAAGACACTTTCTCTCGTGTCGACGACTGTCAAAGGCAAAAATACCCTTGGTTAATTATTTAAGAGAAATACATTATTGAAAACCATGTCTGTATTGCGGTTTCATATTTTACTATGTCACTGACTGTTGCAGAGAGGAAATATGTTTAAGAGCTACCGTGCACTTAAATTTTAGCTGACACTCTTACCCACAGCGATTTACAATGAGAGACCGGGTTCGGGGTCAGTTGCTTGCTCAGGGATCCTTGCTCAGGACACACGTCTGTCGATGTACATTGATTCTTGCAAGATCAAAGCTGAAACCTTCAGGCTACAGGAAAGTCTGTCTACCCACAAGGCTGCTAAATAAATGGTGTGGGATTAGCAGCAGTGAAATGGATAGCAGGAGAAAAAGTAAGCGGAAAAAAAGGGATTATAGAAGCCTTTTATCAAAATGTCTGCCTGTAAAATGTGCTTTACAATGATTCATTGTCGGAATGATTTTGATTGCTTCACCTGGAGCTGCTAAGTCAGGGTCTTTCAGAGTACTGGAACTTACAAGACCTCATCAACTTTGGTCTTGAGCCAAGGCTCAACGTGGAAAGTGACTGTGCATTTCAGCAGCAGCATGTCATCCCTGCTGAGCTGAAGACACCTACAAAGGGTTTGAAAACTTCAGAGTAACACAGTTAAGTACATTACATAATACATAAATGAATCCTTTGGCATGTAAGACGAATATATGTCCTTAATTAAACATATCAACAGTGAGGGACACCAAAACTAATCTCCTTTTTCACCTTCCATACTCTCCAACAACCAAATCACAGGCTGGTAAACTGGGATATAATGAGAGAATTTTTGACGCATTTATTGCAAAAGCTCACTGCAGATGGTGTGAAGTTTCGCAAGCCCGAGGTCACAGCAGTCATTTCATGCAGTGATGTTAAATTTTCAGTTCAATTCAGTTTGATCTCTACAGCGCCAAATCATAGCAGAGGTTATCTGAGGGCACTTTTCATGCGGAGCAGGTCTAGACCGGACCCTCTATAGAGACCCAACATTCCCCCATGAGCAAGAACTTGACGACATTTTCGTGAGAAAAAACAAAAAATCTTAAAGAGAACCCTGCTCATGGTGGGGAGCCGTCACCCACGACAGGCACACAGGCACACAATACGAGTTCCACACAAAGATGTATAACAATAATAATGAGACTAATCATGAAACTAACTAAAAGAAGTGGTCTAACAATAATACTAATAAGACTAAAGGTAATAATGATAACTGAAGCAGTGGGTGCTGAGCAGGATCATGAGGCAGTAGGTTGTTTGCAGTCACAGATCCAGACTCTGCTGCACCAGAGGCAGAAATACCTGCAGAAAGTGACGGGAGGAGAGAGGGAGCAGAGAGCCTAAAACTATGGGAGAGAGAGAGAGATGAAAAGAGAAGACAAGAGGGAGAAAGAAAGAGAGAGTTGAAAAGAGAGGAGAGGAAGGAGAAAGAACAAAACTACAGGAGAGAGAAGAAGTCAAGTTAGTAAAGAGCACTGATGGGATATGAATGTGTACAGATGGAGAGGAAGAGGAGGAGAGAGGAGAGAGTTGCATCATGTGAAAATTAAAGAAAAACTTTATTTCGAAGTCTTCCAAAACACACACACACACACACACACACACACACACACACACACACACACACACACACACACACAGTGTTGCAGCAGTCTTGTGTAATTAAGGTAGTTGTAGCCGACAGGACAAGCAAGGCAAGCTTGACCAGATAAATGATCTGACGGTGCCTTTTTGCATTCATCTTGTAAACTACTGCCCTCTTTTGGCTGCAGTAGGCTATCGTCTGGAAGCTTGGTTGCATCAATCCTTTCTGTCGTTTTGGTGGGCACGATGGTCGGGCTCGTCCCGTTGACAGTGGCTGAGGCTTGTCAAGCCGGGGGGGGTCAGCAGCTTTTGGACGTCTGTGCATGCGCATGGTGGCTAATCCTGGGATCTTTGACAACTGACCGGCCATAGCTAGCTGCTTGTCAAGCTGCCCTTGACTCAGCTTCCACTGCTCTGAGATCCGTTATGATATTGCACGCATTATTATACACAGTGTCGAAGCCGTACTTGTGCATTAGAAAGAAAGAGTCTTTCCTTCCCGAGCGTTAAGAGGCAGCGGCAGCGAGTAAATGAGCAAAGTACACTGTGAGTTATCATCTCAGACCAGCCGAGGTTGTCTCGCTGATCACCCCGGTCAACATTTGTGAGGCTGAGGAGTTAGGGTGTATGGTGGAGCAGCTATTAATAACACCTTTTGCAAGGAGAGCTTTCACAGACAATTCATTTTTTAGATGTTTTCCCTCTATATTGCGCATTTGATGTGTTTACTGTCATTTGATGTGTTTACTGTCATTTGAT
Organism: Xiphias gladius; assembly: GCF_016859285.1. NCBI lineage: Eukaryota > Metazoa > Chordata > Actinopteri > Istiophoriformes > Xiphiidae > Xiphias > Xiphias gladius. Next base: position 1,237,919 of record NC_053404.1, on the reverse strand, counting down.
GTGTTTACTGTCATTTGATATGCTTACTGGTAAAAGCCACCGCACCCCACTGAATTAAAGCCCTAAAGGTGAGCTCAGAAAGGCTACCACTCATCATGGTATGAGTGCATGGCGCATGGGCATTGATCGTGGGGCTGTAAAGAAGAAACTTAAAATGATAGAGGAGGATGCTGAGCCATATCCACCTGTGATGTGACAGCACGTTTGCTGATGCATAACGTTATGACCTGCTGTAGTTGATGCAAATATCCATCCAGGCTTAGAGATGTTCATATCCCATTTACTGCCGTTCATATCCGATAACTACCAGGGCCGTTATGTTTTCAGCCGTGTCTGTGTTGCTGGTTTGTTGGTTTGTCTGTCAGCAGGATTACGCAAGAATTACTGAACCGATTTGCGCCAAACTTGGAGGAGGGATGGGGCGTGGCCCAGGAAAGAACCCATTAAATTTTATTGGGCAGATCCAAATCATTTACCGTGAATTTATTAATTTTTTTCTCTGAAGTCTGGTGTAAGTTGTTGGACTTTGGCGGAGGTCTGAGCTCTACTGAGTGCCCTTGTAGAAACGGTTCTCGTTAGCCACACTTGTCGTTGCTACGTCAGTCCACCACTTTTGCCCAGAATGAAATATCTCAACTACCACTGGATGGAGTGTAATATATTAAATTTACAGCAGATATCCATGGTGCTCAGAGGAGGAATCCTACTGGTGATCCCCTAAATTTATCTGTGGTGCTGCCATGCGGTTGACGTTATGTTTCTGAGTGAAATGTCTCTCTCGTTCCGGCAATAAGCCGGCAGCGTAGGAAGTCACAGAGCCAAGTCGACGTGTGTGTTAAAAAGGAGAGCCGCCATTGTGGGTCAGACGCCGCCGCTGTTGTGTTACACATCACGCGTCTGATTACCAAGCATGCTATCTATAATCTCACACTGTGGCGGCATTATGCCAGCTGTGTTTGGTTCAGTGTCAGCGGCAAAATAGCGAGATCTCTGTTTAAAAGGGGCTGTTGTGGGCGTGTTGGCATTTAGCTCAAAGCACCTCTGCGCAGTTACAGCACTGGAGAGCCACTAGCACAGCTGCAGACTCTTAGTCTTGTTTTGTTCCTATTGGTGCCTGGCAGCATCGCTGTATCTCCATTTCAGCAGCAATACAGTAGCAGCTACTTAACACATAAACGGTAAAGGTCAGGTATTGGTGGAAAAAAAAAATCCATCGTACAAGAGGTAGTTTCTCAAGACAAGCCATTTTCTATTCTAAAGTGCAGACGACCGCAGATACTTCTACAGGGACTGGTTCCTTAATAGAAAAATGGCATTTCCCACCACTGCTAGCTTGTTTTTTCATATTTTATGTCTGTTGTACATCACAGTAACTAAATAAATATTTTTGTTTTATTTCCACGTGGATGAAAATGTGATTGTTTAATGTCTTTGAATAAACTGTGCAACCAGAACTGGAACCAGTCTTGTGGATCTGGAAAAAAAAGACAGTTTTTGCGTGATTTGAACAAATGGGTACAACACTAGGCATTTTTCTCTCTTCACTCTCCTTTTTTCCCCCATACGGACAAAAATTTGCCATCACTCTCTATCACTGAGACCCAAGAAGTACTTTGAGAGAATGTAAAAAAATCAGGAGCTGGAGTAGAAGAAGATGAGGTTGGTTGAGTTAAAATGTGACTACACCTAGAAAGTAAATTACAACACTTCATCACAGAATAAGTGCTGGAGTGCATCGAAGATCCCAGACTGGCAATATACACCAGTGAGAGAGACTCAGAGCGGAGGGGGGTTCTATAAGCCAGAGCCATGTCATGATGCTGCCAGTCCCATTTCTCTTGGTTGATGGCTCCACCATTGTCCATCCTCACGTAATGGCTCCATCCTGTCAGAAAGTCCATGAAGTACTGACACTGATTAGAGGATGGGGGCAGTGGATGCCTCGAAGCATATTTTTCATGTCGATGGGAGGCGTTCAACGATTTCCTTTGAATACCAAAGCAGTAGCTGTGTGGTACGGCACCCGTGCAGCGCTGACTGAATCTCCATCCAGCCCTGCCTCTTTCTGTCCTCTGACCCACCATCATCACAGCTAGGTTGTTTTTGTGGCAAAGGCATGAGGGTGAAGAAATGGGGGCCACAGCGGTGGAGCCTTTTGTCCTTATACAGAAATGAGGCAGCGTTTTATGGACACGCACAGAGAGGGCAATGTGTCTTTGTGAGAATGTATCCACATGTTAAATGCCGCCGTGCGGCCCAAGGGTACACCGTCGCAGTGGCTGCCGATTCATCGCATCCGGTACCCCGCAGTCACTTTGTCTGTTGAAGAACATACCACTTTGAAACTTGGCCTCCTCAGCATTCATCAGCATTCATCTTAACACACACACGCAGTCCTTGATATTCATTGCAGTGTGGGGTAGTTCCAACCACTTTAGTGCAGCATCTGCTCTTCTTTTGATCTTGACTCAGTCAGGATGTGCCACGATGCTCACAGTGGGACCGGGGGGACAGATGTCAGAATCTCCCCCATACTGCCAAACCGCTTCTGCCAAACAGCAGTAAAAGTTTGTTTCCGTGGTTGCTAATCTTTCTTCTAGAACCGAGGTCACACGGTAACCAAATGTGCTCACTTTCCGCACACATCGTCACATCGGTTTCCTCCCGTGGGACACCTACAACTGGTTGTCTCCATCGCAGAGCAGTCAGAACGCCGTGGCATGGGGTGCACTGCTTTTATAGCTGTCGATCGGTCATGTTTGATGCCATCGCTACATCGGCTCCCACAAATCCAGACCATGTTTTCAACTGCACTGCAGCTGCACTGCAGCCCTCTGGCTACAGAATTACCAAACGTTAGTTGCTACACCCTGTGAGTCTGTGCCATGCACTTTACTGCTCTTTGCACCGGGAGCCATTGATTGATGACAATAGGTAAAAATAGAGTCTGAATTGATGGTATGAGTTAAAAGACCTTGCAAGAAAGCTACAAGTGCAAGACGGAGCGAAAAGCCCGAGGGAGACGGGGCATCCTACATGCGCCTGTCAACAAAGATTACTTCACTGTGAATCTTGCAAGTTCTTGAGAGGTAGAGGTTCTTGCATAATGATAATAATAATAATAATAATATGATGATGATGCTACCCTATCCTGCCTAATCATCTAGGCAGGTGATGACCGCAACTGCGAGACAAAAACAAAGAATAACAATCTGTCACGCTGTTTTTGAGGCAATATGCTTTAAAAAAAGAACCTCTCAGTGCATCCGAGCCCTCAGAGCACAGAGCCATGTAACTGTGACTTTCAGAACCAGGTGGGGACCTCTGTTGCATCACTGCTCTCTCCTCATCCACATCGGCCACAATTAGCATACACGCACTTGTACTAGAGCTGCTCTCACGCTGTGAATTCGATGGACGAACATAGTATTCAGACTAAAATGCCGACAGCCACGCGTGATTCAGTACGGAGACGGTATTAGGGAGAGAAAACTGGCTCCTGAGAGTGAGTCCTGCATGTAGAGCCCATGGCCGCAATCAGGTAGAGAAGGGCCTGTCCAGCCTGTCCTCGTGTTCGGGCTTGTTCTCCGCTGCTCTTTATTCCTCTCTATTTTCTGCCTTGTGAGCTCCCTCAATGTGTCTCCCTTGCCTGAGCTCTTTGGTAAACCACGGCTTGTTGCTATAGCACACATGAATGCAAATGAGCTCTCTGAAACCATAGGAGTTTCCAGCCTTACTCTGTTTCTGATACTGCAATGAATTACGCACCTCAGAGCAGGGTATTGTATACTACTATACAGATACAGATACTCCTATACAGCCTTTGTTAGAAAGGGACACGGAGCTCTTTAAATCCATGTTTTCACCTGCAGGATCGATGCAGGGCATGGGCATGTCTATCCATTTAACTGTGTGAATACATAGGATCTTACCTCACAGTATGTTTATTCACAGTGATATAGGAAACAGAGAGAGTGTCATGTTTCCCCTGTTTCCCTTTTCATTAGTTTTGGAGCATCTATATTTTGGACCCAACCAAACTCATTTATTAAGACGGTATCTTTAACAAGTATTTGTCTTCCCACACCCTCAGCACAGAAAGTCAGCCTCGTAAATACACAGTGTAGGACAGACTTTTCAGCAGTGACAGCAGTATGCAGTGACCCTGGCCGTCACAACATTCAATGCGGTCAAAGCTATCACACCAGAGGTCGATGGAATCGATGTATTTGTTGTTTTGGAGGAAGGCTGGCTTTGAAGACCTTTCATAATTAGCGAGCCAATGTTAGAAGTTTCCCGATCTCTGCGTGAGGGCGGAGCAGGCTGAGGACTGCGGGCCGGAGAGTGAAGGCAGCACCGAAGGGGCACATTATTGACGGGGTTTTTCGCTCTGGGACCCAGATACGCAGACAGTGAGAGGATTTAATTGGTGTTTGCACAGGGTCTTCTTTGAATCCCCCATTCAAAACTTCCACGTGGACTTCAGGCTTTACAGTTATAATCACTGTTTTTTTAATCAGACCCTGTGTATCATGCTATTTATGGTCATCTTTTTCTTTTTTTTTAAGCAATAGCCATTCAAGGTATTTACATCCTGTAATTACCTCCCTGTATGATTTTCATTGTTAGCGATGGAGCCTGCCCCTTCACACACGTAGGGAGTCGACAGGAAAGGCTGCAGCGTGCGATCCAGCGTCACCGTTTGTCTTTTAATCTCACTGCCGTCAGCCTCGCCACTTACCCTGCACCCTCCTACAGCTGTATGTAAGTTACTGCCGATGCAAACACACGGGGTGGTGCTTATTGTGAAACGGCCGCGGGAAATGGAATACATTTGTCACCGAGGTTAGTGCTGACGGTGATGGGGAAATAATATACCACTTCACATGTTCCAAGTACCGCTAGTTTTTTAACATAGTTTTGCCGTCCCACAGCATTTAAGAACATTGTGCATCCTGCCATATTTTGAGAAAAAAAAAAACTTGATCACACCAAAGTGGATTTTCTGAAATACTCATAAGTTGATCTTTTACCTTGGACCGTATATAAATATTCGCCCAGCTTCGTATCAGCGCATTTGATAAGAGTGCCTTTATGCAGTCTTCTGTTCATTTCGTTGGTCATAGTCGTTCTGTTGGTTTTTTCGTGTTAGTCTCTGACATCCAACCATACGGGGAAAGCGCCTTTTAACTGGCAGCATCGTTGGCTTCTGACGCTGGCATCAACAGATGCTTTGGTGCAACTGACAGTTTGTTGTCCAATGCAGTGTGCTGACTTTTGAACCCAATTGTGTGCCTTGTAGGAGCTATTCTGTGTCATTGGAATGAATACCCGTGGAAATCTCAATAACAGGGGCTGTCCGCTCAAATTGTTATCACCCAGCTCTGGCTGATGGTTAGTGTTGGCAGCGTGGACTGATAGAGTTCTGGATCAAGAGGATTCACTAAACTGCAATTCGTGCAGCCTAGTGAATCTACTGAATGCTAAACAGTGGTATTTATCATGGACAGTGGGGGTGACACACAAGAACAACTCAAACAGCCTTTATATGCACTTTGTTCAACTTGTTCAAATGGAAATTAAAACTGTGGATGAGTGCTTTCTGTGGGAGACGGAGGACGCAAGAAGATAGAGGGTTTCCTTACGCGCTCCTGACAGCTTATAGCGCTGGTGTTAACAGGCTTCTCAGGTGATTGGCACATTTTTCCCAGAAGTCAAAGCGTCTTAGGATTCTGGCAGACGCAGATACTTTAAAGATTTAACGCAGGATGCCACCAGGCCATTCCGTCCGTATCCAGTTCTGATCTGATAGACGTGAGCTCCGGCCTGATCTGGACAAGATTTACTGGGAAAATGTAATTAATCGAGATATTAGGCAATGCATTCTGTGCTGAGTTCAGTGTTATCAAATTATGCATATAAATACGAAATATGAAAAGTTGAAAGGTTTCTATCTACTAGGCAATTAACTAAGTGTAGTCCGCAAAAATGTTTAAATGTACTGTGCTGTATTGCTCTGAATTTGATCTTAAACTATGGGAATTTATGAGAAGACATTTTTAGCCACGCTAGCAGCGTGGCTCTCTGGATGGCAATGTGTCAGCTGGCCCACGACTTTTGGTTTTATAGTGACATGTCTGGACGCCTGTCGGCTTGATTACTATGATATTTGGTCCAGACATTCTTGGTCCCTAAGGGATAGATTCTGCTGACACTGGCGAGTCCCCGCCGAGTCTTTCGGGAGCCCCAGCGGGTGAAGTTTTCACTCATCCCGTGAAATATCTCAAAAGACAGCACAGCTTTTTATACAGACATTCGTGGTTCCCAGACAAAGAAGTCCAATGACTTTGACTCCTCGCTTTTGATCTAGCGCCACCATGAGGTTGATATTTGTGGTTAAGACTGAGATGCCTGGACGACTGTTGGACTGACTGCCGTGAAATTTGGTTCAGACATTCATGCCCACCTCGGGATAAACTGTAATAGGTCAAAAAAAGCATGTAGTGCTTCTCCATGGGGGATTGTTGCGTCTCTGTAAATATAACTATGAAGAGTCCTGGTCTAGACCTGCTCTACATGAACAGTGCCCTGAGATAGCCTCTGCTACGATTTGGCGCCGTGTAGATAAAACTGAATTGAACTGAACTGAATTTAGCTCAAAGCACTGCTGTGGCAGAGCGCAGCCTGACAGAGCCACAGGCGGGACTGAAGACTCTTAGTTACGTTACTGTGCTGGGTGTTAATGATACCATGGTCCTGCCCCAGTCTGACCTGGTTTTACAACTGTTTCACAACCAGCTGCAGAAGCTCGGACATTTTTTTTCTTATATTTTTATTTTCTACACCTTTTTATTTAATTCAGCCTATATTTCATTTCCTGGCTTTTACTTATTGTATTTTCTTATTGACTCCTGCGGCATAATTCTAATTTTTTTCTATAAACCGAGCAGAGAAATCCATTTTTCAGGTGGCTTTTGAAAATGTTTTCGGAATCTCATTACTCCGTTAATCGATATCTCTGCGCAGCATCGCTCCATCATCATTACTTTTCTGACATTCTTGAACTCCCGGCACTAATCTGCACCCTTTGAGCTCTCCTTCGCTCTCAGAATGTGGTTAGAGGCCAGTTCCAGATGCTGACTGAGAAACCTGCCTGCTGCATGAGTAAACCTAGCGCTAATTACACGCAGACTGCAGGTGTAAAATCAGTGTATGTAAATCTGGTGCTGAATACTTATCAAGTGCATGTAAAATATTAAGATCTGCTCAGAAGCGTACAAGCTGGAGATGAAACCTGGACTACAAGCCCTGGTCTGGTACAGTTTCTATAGCAACTGGTAGAAAAAAACACTGTCTGTGATCAAGTGCAAACAGCAAGTGTCGAGAGAGAAGAGAAGAGTGGAGGTGTTCGGGACGCTCGGTTATGTCCACCACGTCTACCACTTGCTTTCTATCAGTTGGAGGAGAAACAAAGTGAGAACTTTCATTACGGGAGAAATGAGATAGGACGTGAATTTTTCCGTGCAAATAGGGCAATATTTGCATTTCAGCCATCCAAATTTGCATTAATAGTGTTTCAGTAAGCTTGTTTAGCTGTGTGTTTAATCATCAGGGATATTTTATGGAAAGAAGGGGTTCATTAAACTCTTGTAAAGTTGGCTTTTATCACTGCAAACAAGAGGAAGAGGAGATAACGTCTCAGAGTTTTGATGAGATGAAGTTTCTGCGGGTCCACCTCACATCCAAACTGGAGAGTCTCCAGAATTAGTGAGATTTACGACAGTAATTTGGCCGATACAACTGTGGACACACTGGATGTAAATAACAGCTGGAATGATTAATTTATTCCAAAAAGTGACACGCAGAGCAGAGCGTGTGCAGAATGACAAGCAGGGTGGTGACTATGTTGAGTCAGATTTCATTATCAATGGAATTACTCTCTCCTCTGTTATTACAAGACCAGCCACAAGGTTACTGAACTTATCCACTGCCCTTCTGCTCCGCCATACTTTGTAATCAGATGGCTAAATTACATTAGCGCGGACAATGGCGCCGTGTATAGTATAGCTGACTAATAAACACTGGAGACATTAGCACATGAGGATTTTTTGAAATTGTTTCGAAATGACACTTTGCATTGCCTGTTGCTGTTTGTGGCCTTTAGCTGAATTCCAAAAACCTGGGAAATTTGATCAAACCGAGCCCCTTTTTTTGCTTCGGCTTTATACCGAGTCCCGGCAGTGACGCACAGAAATCCTCTCCTTCAACACTGCAGCTCTGCGTGCACGTCGCAGTTTAACACACTTGATAGTTAGTGAATAAAATAAGAAATGATGTATAACTTTAAATTGAATTGCACTTGCTCCAAAACAACATTTTCATTTCTGCTTGCAATCATTCTGGATGCGTGTCTAATCTCTTAGTCCTGCATATTTGAGTTGACTATTCTGTTCAACGTAAAATAATAAAACTATTTCCATCACCTCAGTGAATTCAGTCTATATTGATTCATTTGCGATTGCAAGTCCAGATACTCGAGTGTCCAAGTTTCCGGGCTGCTCTCAGAGTCTCACTAAGATACAGGGGATTCGTCCGGGTCACGCTGCAGGAGAATTTGTGTCTCTCAGCGATTTCAAACAGTGGAAGGACTTCTCAGATGAACTCAGCTCCAGAAAGGTTGTGTTTTTATTGGAATTTTCTTCGAGTAACTCAGTTCTTTCTCTCTCCCTCTGTACTTTATTTACACTGTTTTTTCTTGTTATCCGTCTCGCATGTGTTTCATCTTGTCATCCTTTAAAGAAATGTTTCTTTTCATGGTTTGAGGTTTTTAAATAACAAAAAATGAAGTGACCAAACTTAAAAAGTTAGGGACTTAAGCAAAACAACATGAACAAACGGTACAGCTTTTAGATTATAGCCCACAAATTGCAGTGCAATGATTTAGTGTATACTTACTGATTTACTTAGTGGGACCAATAGATGTCAGGGACTAAAGAGGTAAGAGCTTTGTGTTTCAGGGGGACTGTAATGTTTACTTTATTAAAAATGCATTATTAAAAGTTCTATTAATATAATATACGTTGTTACTGTTGTTACTGGAACAAAGAGTCAGGCTACATCTGGAAAGAGCGGTATACCCTCTAAAATTTTACAATGAAGATAAAATCCTGGGGATCCAATGTAGGATCCATCTGACGATCAAGACTGACGTTGGCGAGTGTGACGACCCCTCCCATTCTGCCTGTGGCTCCCTGTGTGTGTGTGTGTGTGTGTGTTTCCCGTTCCTGTTTAGGAGGCGTTCAGCGTGGCGGAGGTGTGGCAGGAGGATAGGAGCCACACCTGAGTCAGCTCCTGACCACTGTACAAGCAGGCTGGGCTCTCCTCCCGGCAGGCGGGACCTTTGCTGGTTTGTGTTTTGGGGTTTTAGTAGCTTCATTTTTTTTTTTTTTTTTACATTATCCCTTTATCCCCATTGCTCTTTCTCACGTTCATGCACTCGGCACACCGCCGACACTAACGGTCTTGTGTTACTTGTGTGGTCTCCCTTGTTTGGTCTGGACTTTGAGCTGGTTCATGAAAAGAGCAACTTACAGACAAGCTTTTATGGCCTGTTACGTCATCAGGTCACAGACAGCGAAGGAGCTGGATTTCCTGTAGCCTGCGCTTTCACTCACACAACTTTAATGAGCTTCCCTCGATGACATTCAGACGTAAAGAATAACGCGGCAGCTCACAAGTGACGGGGCAATTTTCTCCATATTTTCACCGAGTGTTTTGAAATGCACGCGCGAGGAATTCCAGCTCAGGTTAGCCGAGGCCGTTGCTGTGACTTCTTCTGAAAACAAAGCAGTCTCTTGTTCACCCCTTTGCCGAGTCATTCAGCTGTTATTTGGGCAAAGTGATACAGGTCAGTCTATCATGACAACACGGCACCATTTTATACAAGTCCTCAAAATCATCAGAGTTTCGATCCTGCATCCAAGCAGACACCAAGCCGTGAGACTGGGGCCCGAGCAGACAGGATTAATTTCTTCAGGGTACGTGGAGAAATTTTAATGAGCGTAACTGTAATAATTACTGAGCTATTTGTTATTTTAATCCCCTCCCGAGCAACCGCGTTGGTTACTTTTTCCATTTCAACACCAGTATTAATTTCAGCCCCAATTCCCCGTTCTTTTTTATGAGCCCTCGAAGATGGTCCAATAATCTGGGTTTCATTTCATTTGCACGATTTGGGCGTCACTCATGCTGCAGCGTTTCCTGACGGCCGAAGAGCGTCCTGGCCGTGAGAACGAAGACAGGCCCATATTAAAGCTTTTGAGCAGTCGCCTCCTGAGTTCACTACTCGGATAGCATCTCCGGCTATACCGGACTGCGCTACGGTCAGGGTGAAGTGAAAGTCCTCCAGCGGACTTGAGTGCTGCGAGATGCTTCGATGGGTCATCGTGACGAAACCTACCGTCTATGCAGGAGTACGCGGGGTTGACAAGTTGGGAAAACTTCTTCATATTGTCAGACAATCGCCATCACCAGTGTCTCTGTGGAGGCATAATTCTGTTCTGGCTTCTGGGATTTAAGTAATAACCAGAGCTCAGCCATCACTGTTGTGCATTCATTTATTTCAATAAATCCCTTTTTCAGTTGCGTGTTCTAATTAAATTTTTCTAGGGTCCCCGAGTCACGTCCCTGAGCTCGACATTTTACCAAAACGAATCAGTGAATGTGCTGATGACGAAACTGTGACTAACCTGTAAAACCCCTGGGCTCACGGAGGAAATCCACACCCCTGAACAACAGAGGAGACTGAGACCTTCCAGTACTTTACCACCCGTGTTCCGTCTGGATGTGGCGGGCAACGTTAAGCCACAGTAAGTGACAGTGACATTGACTGCAGGCTTACCTTTCCATAAAGCGGAGCCATGGCTGACAGCGAAGTAAGAGCAGTCCGACGAGGCTGTCTATTGGAAGCATATTAATGTGCTGTAGTTAATCTTTGGCAGCCTGCCATGAGAAAGCACTGGCTCTGAAGCTAATGCACACCTGTGGGAATAAATCAATGTTGGCAACGACAGCTGCTCATTTTTTATGGGACTGAATTGTTGGACAATAATTCTGTGACCACTGAATCCCTAGATACATCTCATTAAGCGCTCTCTTCTTTCAAATTTCTTTAAGATGGGCCCAAAATGATTCAGCAAACTGCCCAGTTCTTCTGTTTTCAGCCTGTACCGGTTGCTGCGATTCACACTGTTAAACTACCCGTGCTACGCTCAAACGGGGAAGAACAGCAGATGAAGCGGGCAGTCAGTGAAAAATAGAAAGCCGCTGGCCACGCTGTTCTTCGAGTGAGACACGTTTCACATGGATGAGACACACATTCTTCCCTAAAAGCAAACAAAGACGCTTTGATGAATCTCTCTGTTGTAGCGCGTGTGCGGCCACGCCGTGTGCCCACTGTGATCCGTGGCCGTGCTTGTTTTCGATAATGAATTCCCCTCCTTCGACTCTGGCACGGTGTACATCCCGTCTCCTGCGGTGCATCTTGCTGTGCCGCTAACCCGATCCGAAAGCCGTTCATCAGCGGATCGGGGCAACAACAGGTGAGGTCAGGACAGCTAATAAAGCAGCACATTGGCGATGTGATTTGCGGATCAGACGGAATTGTGAATTTGTGTTATTAGTTTGGACGGTCAGATTAATATTTGTCAATCTGTATTCCAGGGGGAAAACCCAAAGAACGAAGATCAAACAAGTGATGCAATAAAGGTGAAATATCTGGCGCTGCCCAGAGGACTAAACCATGCCAGAGAGCGTACAGTTCTTTTCTGAGAATAAAGACGAGCTGAGCTTCAGAAATCACAACAACACCCCTGAAAGATTCATTATTTTCGTTTGAGAGAACCACCACGTGTCAGCATCAGAAATGAGGCGCTTTGAATTTCAACCACAGGTTTTGATTGGTTGCCTTTTGTAGAGGAATGATCTGAGTTTCATTTAGGCAAATAAAATGTGTTTTGCTTGTTGTTGCTCCAGTCGGACGCTGGAGCTCCTCTGTGCGGAGTTCGACATCAGAAGGCTGTTTTCCCAGGGGCAAAGCTTCTCCGTGCTCCCCTTCGGTCTGAGTTCGAGGCCGGCGCATACGAGCAGGCTTTTGTGACATCACGGCTAATTCGGACTAGTTTTTCAATCCACGGTCCGATATGCAAATTTACAGGGGGAGTGTGATGTGGAGACTTGGACCCTTCAGTGCACTTTTCAGTGAAGTAAGAGACATTGAAAGTTACACTGACAGGATGTTGAAAGGAACAATATTTGCACATTCCCTTTTCAAAGAGGGGATGTTATTTCAAGAATCTTTATCTAGGTGATTTCACTTTTTTGTGGAAAAGACATAAACACCTGAATTTTGACAACGAAAGAATAGGACGATTTAAAATGGGGAAAATGAACAGAAATGAGTACAGGTTGTAAATGGTCAGTGTGCTTTCAACAGATGACATCACAATGCATTTGTAAAAACTACAGTCTTATTACTTTAAAACCGCAAGACTAAAAACGTGACCTAAACTGACATGTCCAGTGAACACACAGTGTGTGCCATGGTGATGCCCAGATTGAGTGGTTTAAGTGCAGAGCTAATATGGTTCTGTTTACTGTCTGCACCGTCGGGTCGGCTCAGAAGCAGCCTTTGTTTGCTGTTACGAGATGTAATTGAACATGTAACGCCCGTTATGTTCATGGAGGTCAGGCTAGCAGGAGCCAGGTAAACACACCTGTTCCCCACGCCGGGCTGCTCTGCGGGTTCGGAACTCTGGTCTCCCTGTCAATACGAATGGCTCCAACACAGGTAAAACATTTCAACCACCACTGCTCACCGGGCGTCTGCATCGTGACGAGCGTGACACCGAAACGGCCTTCAGAGTGCTCGACTTTACTCTTCTGCATTTCCACGGGAGAGTGCCAAGCTACCCGGTCTCTGCTTGGACCGGCTGCCGCCTGATCAGACATGCAGTTCTACGTTGGGTTACAGTTGTTTTTTGTGTATTTCTGCTTTTTTTTCTGTCTCCTTACTTGCCTTTCAGCTGGCAACTACTCACCAATTTATTCACCACTTAGGATAGTTTTACAAAGTAATAGGCAGCTTTATTTTTCAGAGCCTTTTTCAAAGTCGGTGTCTACGACAGTAATCAAACTCCTCCCCGGGGGAAAGACTTAATTCAAGTTATTTCTACCGGTCATTTCCAGTCTGAGAGCTTTTTGACAAATGTTTTCCTCTCCCCATGAGTGCAAGCAGAAAACATCACTTCACATGAACAAATTGAGCCCTTAAGATACATGGGATGTGGCGGGGAAAGTACAAATAACAGCGCCGACCGTCGTAAAGCAAAATAACACAGATTGTTATGATTTATATGGAAATCAGCGAAAAACCTGGACCTGAACCTTGACATGAAATGAAAATGGAACTTCGATGCCGATATGAGGTTTCAGTTACTTCTGTTTGGGTTCAGCGAGGCTGAATCACGCATGGAAACCTTCTCTCTTCTTAGAGCAGAGGGAAGAAAAGATGAAAGGTAAAAACATGTCCCACCTTGTGGCATTATTTCTACAGCTGTTTATGGCAAAAAGCCCTAATAGAGCCACCACATTGCCTTTCAAGAAGATGGTGCTGCCTTCATTCATTTTAAATATATTTTCCAAGGCTGCTCTTTGAAAAAAAGAAAAGATTAATGACATCGCTGTGTTCAAAATAAGCTCGTTCATTTAATCTTCGCGAAGCGCAGAAGATAATGAAATAAGAGGCAACCAGATCATCTCACGAAACCTCGCCGCTGTACTCTCAAGGCCAGCGTGAACTTCGACGAGCCCTTTGAGACAATGCATCACTCCCAAAACACTCGACTCGCGAGGTCATTAAGGGATTTAATTTCAGCAAAGATGTTTAAATGACCATAGGTTTCTTGATGAAAGCTCCTGTCAGCTAAGGTCACGTTATATGCAACACATCCCCATGTCTTATTCACAAATATCCCTGCGGAGTAGTGGAGTAAACAGAATAATGAACACATTACCATGGAACGCGGATTCACACAATCACCAAAACCGGGATGAGGTCTGGACATGGCTCTTTGGCTTTGTCCTCCTGCAGAGCCTCTTTCATGGGGTTGTAGCAGACAGTCTGTGGGTCGTGCAGATTTAGCCTCAGTCATGTATGTACTCACCGCCTCCTAGAAATGACAATCATATTCTACTAAACCGTTTTCCCAGTTTTGTTGTTGTGGCAGCGTAATCACAGGACGGTTCAGAGGCAGCTTTTTTTCTTCTTTTCCTTTTTTTTTTTTGAATGAATGAATGAATCTACATTTATTTATGGCAGCCGAGGCACCAGGAGGCGGCATGGTGTGGATGGCGGGTGTATAAACCACACAGCTATTTCACAAGAGACCAGGTCCGCATCCAGACTCCCGTCTCTGCTTCGGGCAACGACAGCTCTTTGGTTAAGGTTCGGGAAAGATGGTGGTTTTGGTTCAATGTTACTAAACTGTTTTTTTCTGTATTAAACCAGGCCAGGATCTTTCCCGAACCTGAACCAGGTACTGTGAGAGTCCAAACAGAACCATAAACCGGTTTCATGAAGCTGGAGTCGCTACAGGTGAATGTTGTGCTGCAGGATCAGATATTTTGCTGGAGAACAAGTATGTTTTCCTGATAGTTTAAATATCAACTTATTTGTGATTGGTCCTATACATAAATTAACATAGTGTTCTCATTATGTTAATAGAAAATGTAATCTGGTCGCAGACGTGTCTCCTTCAAAACAAACGCAAATGAATTGTTTTCTCATTTGTAGGAGACAGGGTTGATATTTAGGAAGACCGTTTTTAAAAGATTCTCATCTCAAAACCAGGCATCGTTTCCGGCAAGCTTCCGAGCTAACTTTATCCTAACTAGCCACCTAGCTGCAGCGGATAAAATCTTCCAATGACTGATGGCAGAAAATGGAAAAAAAACCTCTGTCTGAAACCAAGGACCCACCCTCTCAGACGCTCCAGTGGTAAGTCTGTCCCTGTTATCACTGCAAACTGCTGCGCGACGCAAAAACGGAAAGCCTGACGTGTCAACGGCAACGACCACCTAGCGTAACATTTTCACTTTTTAGTGGTAATATTTACCACCTCGCCTTCAACGAGACCGGTGTGTCTGATATCTCTGTACAAATGACACGGGCGCCTGACTGAATCGTAAAGGAGGGACTTTTCAGCCCACAGAGGACGATGTCATCCTTCAAATAAGCTCATCAAAGTCAATCATGGTTTCCCCTTCTGCACAGGTAGTCTTAATTCTAGAAATGCTACTATCTAAGAGAAGCCAAAGAAACCATTTTAAGAGTGCGTCAGTGTAATAATAATAATTATTATTTATGTAAATGGACCAAGGATTTGTACAGACAGTGTGCTCAGTAGAATTGAAAACATTTCAGGACTATCAATCTATTAATACCTAGGGCAGTGTGAGTGTAATGCGATCATTTCTTGGGTTTTTTTTTTTCATTCAGCCTCTCGGTTTTCTTTTAACGACAGATTATGCTCCTGCTCCATCACAAGACATGTCAAGGCGTGTCACATTATCGTGCCGCCTGAGCTTTTACTCCGGCGGCATGATAATTATCTACTACAGCGACCAACAATGCTGTGAGGCCAAATCTCACATGGTGGGTAATTTTCCAACCTTTTTTCAAGGCGATGAAACTCACACAATACGCAGGCAGAAAGAGAGCGGGAGCTCGAGAGAGAGCGAGCAGTCCACAAGGAAAGAATTAGCAATTGATTGCTACCGTAGCCTGGCACCTCAACTCTCACTTTACTGAAGTGGTTGTGGATCCCTCTCATAAAACGTATATTGCGTTAGGGCTTTGGGGAGATGAGGGGTGAGATTTCACAATACAATTAGAATTTATCAAAGAGACTTTAGTGTCTTCTGTCGATGTGTCAGCCAAGGCAGAAGCTGTGTTTCGTTATTTGAAGGTAAACTAGTCCTGGCAGGTGTTTTGTGCCCCTTTCCTTGACTTCAAAGAAATTACAGTCTCACAGATCTGCAGCACAAACTCACTTTCGCTCCCCAGGTTCTGAGGGAATTGGCATACATCATAGGGACCCGAGCAATCAAATCTGGGCGGATAACACGCAGAAAACAAAGTGGAAAGTGAAGCTGCGGAGCAGAAGCC
Organism: Xiphias gladius; assembly: GCF_016859285.1. Taxonomy (NCBI): domain Eukaryota; kingdom Metazoa; phylum Chordata; class Actinopteri; order Istiophoriformes; family Xiphiidae; genus Xiphias; species Xiphias gladius. Next base: position 1,221,694 of record NC_053404.1, on the reverse strand, counting down.
CTTCATAGTAAAAGTTTGACTGGGAATTCAAGGGAGATGTTTCGAGGCACCCCGGTTTGTAAGCCCAATCCCGAATGAGGCGAATTTGAAATGAATCATGAATTTAGTAGGATTATTGACAGATACCACCTAGTCATTACAGCGTGCGAGCATAATAACCTTTCCTGGGAACTTCCATTAATTTAGTTGAAATGGAACAGTGTGCAGCAGCCCCTGCGAGGCCACCTCTGGATCAATGAAAAGGAACCTCAGAGAAATCCCAACTGATCCTCTCTGCTACAATAAACCAGAAGGCGCAGTTCGGCTTGGATCCCGTACATCCTTGACACGACTGTGAGAGAGCAACAGAGCACCCCTGCGATGAACATTGATGTACTGTCATTACCTGGCGTTTCTGGAGACGACAAACACGGCCTCTACCCGTGAGAAAACGTGAGAATAGAGTATGTTAAAGGAAACTCCCGATTACGTAGAGCTGCAGAGAGTATGCGACATATGAGACTAATTTACCGTACGTTTTGTTTTCATACGTGTCGCACGCTGAGTGTGTTGTGTGCGAACAGGTGTTTGTAATGAGAAGTGCAACCCCTCTCCACCCTCTCTAATTTAACGGGAATTTTCTAATGGAGATCACATTATGGAATCAATTCATGCTCGGCCATTTTAAAAGGGGTAGCTGAGGTGAACTCAGACAAGGATGCCATTTTAAATAGACTAGCCGACATGCAGTTGAAACTTACAGCTTGATGTGTCATTACCCAAATGATAATAACACCTCTGCAGAGGAAGGGCATACGTTGCACATCATTTAAATCGTGACGTGAGAGCAAACCGAAGGCACAGGTTGTTACTGAGCCATCACCGGCTGTCAGACTGTAGCCTTATAATATATTGAGACTGCCTCCCCGAGAAAAAATGAGCATCTTTCATTTCAGCAAGTGCCCAAAAAGGCCACAGGTGTTTACATTCAAGTGACAAAGATGTATTTTGGCTTTCAGCTGGGAGGACTCCATGAAAATATCACCAGTTGTTTTTATCCTCTGATGCTTTTTGCTTTGGTCATATTAAAGAACAGTGTTTCTTCCGCTTGATGGTCCCACCTCTGACACCATCATTAACCGGTCCCTACACCAGTTCTGGGGTCGTGCTTCAGATGGCTGTTGACACACCAGCGCTTCAGCCCTGGCCACATTTTTCCATCATGATTTTTAAATCCACATTCGGCTGGGGTATCTACAAATGCTAGAACAATACAGCAATAACCAAACTGAACCGTTGTGTTTTCTGTGCTTTGTCTGTTTCTCACTTGGCCTTACTCCTATGTGCATTTCTCAGGCTCCGACTCTAAAAGAATCAAAATATGTGAAATCAAAAACACACCGAAGGTGAATCCAATAGCCCAAAGCCAGTGCAGGCCCGTTCTGAAATAGTCTGATGTAGCAGCCACTGGAGCATGTTCAGCCTGTGCTGTGTATCCAGCGACGGCCGCTGAGCACAGATAAAGATGTGTGTGGTCAAATGTGCAGACCTTGATCTGATGCTCCTGCTGTATGAATAAGCAGCCAGCCGTCCAATCGGCTGCGTGCTGTGTACACGGAGGAGGAGTGGGAAGATCAATCGTAATTGAGTTGTCTGCATGAGCCATTTTTTTGATTTAATTAAGAGCAGCAGATGGGAAGTTTTTTGTCTTTTTATTTATTTATCTATTTATTTTTTACCTTCAGTTACGTTGGGGATGCGTGTGCTTTTATTGAGTGACAGTTGAAGCCTTGATTCCTAGATGGGGAATTATTAAACGAGAGACGGCAGCAATGAGGGCTGTTAAAAAAACCCAATCACAGAGTCAGGAGCTATACCGTATATACCTCGTCACATTTTGCGATGCTTAAGTGTCACATTTCAGCTATTAGTGGCTGAAAAGCTCCATTCTCAAGCCACTCAATCTCATAAAGCTTTATATTTACTGCAGGTGCGACCATGGGGATTAGTTATCTCTAGCCTCTAGACATCTTTTTTGGCTCCTTCTCTAATTACTTACCGTGCTGCTTTTGTCAGTGAAAATCCAACTTTCCGGTTCATTTAAATTAAAGGCCACTATAGGACGTGTCAGAGGGCCAGCAGCTCCCTGTGACTTCTGATGGAGGTTAATGAATTTAGCAGATTACAGTCCACCTCCAACTGTGTTTCTGTGTTTGTTTATGAGTACACATGCAAATGTTCTTTTCCTCAGGCATGTTTCATTATATTGGATGAAAATGTGTGCGCTTACCCATAAAAAAGAGACCACGCCGCGAGATACCGGAAAACCCACCATCAGGTACCGTAAAGCAAATGTCACCTTGTTGCTGAGGACAGAGACAGGAGGGTAAGAAGCAGGAAATTACAGTGAACGCTGTGAATCATCCCAGCGATTAATTGCCCCAAAGGATGCCAAAGGATGACTCTCTGTTGAGGGCATGAAAATACCTTTTGTTCTGAGAGGTCATCACCATCATCATCATCATCATCATCAGTTACCAATATCTGTTCATCTTTGACCTTGTTTTAATCATGTGTGTGACACTGAACCTGCTTCTGCTGGCTCTTAGAATTTTTTTTCTGAAACAATGAATGTTGGAACACAACCTGTCACACCCTAAATGGGGTAACGTGATCACCTCTGTCTCGTGCTTCCAAGGGATGTGAGAGCTGAATAAGTTGCGTCGTACTGTGGCAGGTTTAGCTACTTTATTCATACCATTGCTACCAACGGTGAAACGCTCCATACTAATAAGGTTGGGCGCAGTTTGTTCAAGGTGCTGGGACACGACTTTTCTGTCTAAAAGCATACATGTCAGTTCTTTTGGAATCGCTTTCTTTTCATAGTCGATGGAAACCGGTAACATATTCGGTTTACGTTTGATACACCGGTCCTTAAGCAACAAATTTAACTTGTTTGTTCCTGCAGCCAAAAAAGGTGCAACCTGGCCCTGTACTCCGTAACATTTTAGCTAACACTAACCGGATTCAGTTTGTTACCACGGCCTGAGGCCACCTCTTCAGGTATCCTCCCATCCCCTGGTAGTAGAAGGCAGAAGTGATCACACTGTCCCGTTTGAAGTGGGACAGGTTACGTTCCCTCATCATTTATTTCTCAAAAAGCTTACATGGATATCACATATTATATTGTACGTGCTGAAGGCCTCCCTTCCCAGACAGTCCATGGCTTCATTCTAGCAACGAAACTCAAACAAACAAAAAAGACACATTAACGTTTCAGCGTGCGACTGATAGTTTAGTGATTGATTGCAATAGGCTCAAATCATAGAAAAGTGCTGAGTGCTGATTGTTTCTCCATCAGATCATGGTAGGTATCAATTTCACCAGCCAAAACATTTTAATGAAATGTATAATATTTTTATTTTAATGAAAATGCACACATATTCTATGGTTTTGTTTTATAAAAAATACAAATGTTCTTCCACAGAGACATACATAACAGCAATATTTTACAGGCCCATCTCTAAAAGACGGGCTCCTATATTTTATAATCACAGGGCTTTACATGGTAGCAAATATGCAGGAGAGGTTGCCTTTAAGGGTTAAATACTTTAAAAGAGACTTTTAAATAGACAAAAATGCAAACACCCTAAGCAAAACAGATTTGCAACAATACCACAGCTATGTTACAGGAAATCACTGCAGACAAAATGTGGACATTTCATGCAAAAGCTATCAAGAGTCTTTGGCCGAAAGACCCATCACATAGCAAATAAGGCCTACCAGTCTGATCAGCAGCAATGGAAACGTGTAAAAAAATGTATGACATGTTTTCCAGTAAGGTATCAAGTCATTGGTGTCCATGCTAAATTCAGCCAATAATCCAGACCCACAAATTAGAAAAGTTCAAGTAATGGCAAGTAAAGATACCATAGTCCAATATTGAGAAAAGAAAACATGGTTAATTAGGAGGTCCTTCTATCACAAATGATGGTGCTTTAGCTGTGGTTGGAAAAGTGACGCCATGTCTAAGCGTCGTCGTCGGTTTTTATGACATGAAAGAGGGTGACGTTAAATATTACCTGGTGTCCGTTATTCCAGGCGTACAGCGCTCTCTCTCTGGCATTGTAGTCGAGCATGGAGATATGAAAGTACTGGTTGTGGAAAGGAATGTCTATGTACTCGTACGTTGAGGTCTTGGTAGAGTAAGCGTAGTAAACCTTTGCCCCTGACAGGTGAGAGTTAGTGATATAAAGCGTCCCGCAGATCATGAACGATTCACCCGCATTCCTTTTGGAGTATTCCGTGTTCCAGGTCTTCAGGACCTGCAGGGTGTCAGGGTCGATCTGGGAGATGACAACATTTCCCGCATTCTGATTGGTCGCGTAGACAACCCACATTCCCAGTTCATCCGCCATGACATCGATGTCGGAGTATCCTCCCCACGTATACGGGTACATGTTGTGGAAGCCAGCGAACTCCAAAGCTCGCTGGGCCAGCACGCTGCCCGTCTCGAAGCTGTACTTGACAATAATGTTGCTCTGGTACTTGTTGTAGTAAAGCGATCCATTGTATACAATGTGATTGGTTCCCTCCCATTTAAACGGCAGGCTGTAGGTTCGAGAAACCACTCCCGCTACAAAGTCCTCCATCGTCTTGTACTCACGCACAATCTTGCTGTTGGTGTAACTGTCCATATACCAAACCTACGTCAGGGAGGACGGGGAGAATGGATGGTGAGAATCAGCTCGTGTCTGATACATCCTGATAAACATGTCAACCGCCGAAACTGATCACCTAGTAACCAATTTTAAAAATGATCAGATATAAAAATGACAGTCAGCCCTATCTTCAGCTGTTATGATATTCTGCCTGCTCTGAAATGACAACACAGATATTTTGCACAATGCACGGCACTTGGAAAGCACGCCGCTGCTTTCATAACTCACCCTGTTGTTTCTGGTTGATGCTATTGGATCAGTCATCCATGCCCCAAACCGGGTTCCAGATGTCTTTATTGTAGCAGGTCCAGTGATTTTCATTAATTTCCCACACGCTGTTAATAAAGAAATGCAGCGATAAGATTTGCTGTGGTGGTTTTTGTCTCTAACTAGATTTCTCAAGCCAATTTCATGCCTGTGCCACCAGAGAGTGTGCCCTCTGTGCATACTAAGATAGCGCTGGCAGCCAGCTGCTTTATTTAACTGTAAGCAAACAATGGTGCAACTGATGGTCGTAGCTCAAATCACACCAAAATCTGTAGTTATTGGCAGATTATTTTGGTAAACTACAACAGATTTGGTTCCAGCAAGATTAGCAAATGACAGCTTGCTACAACAAAGTGAAAATGTGCTTCAGCAGTAGCTTACATTAAGCTGTGTAAAACAGTGGGCTAAAATATACAAACTCTACCAGACCTACCTTCTCCGTCCATAGTGTTCATAAAAATTTTTTAAAATGTAAGCGTCATCATACTAAAGTTTTTCCAGTGGTGTTTTCTTTGCTTTGTCTTCAATCTGTGGTCTTAATTTAGCGCCTTTTAGATTTTTTTTGAAAGGCGAAAACATACTGCCAACACATTCGTTGAAGGAAACACATTTCTGTTGTGGGATGTAAGGGCAAAATAACAAAGAGAAGCATCAGAGCAACTGAAATTACTGTAGGCTTCGAAAGGTAACAATGAACAAAGAACACGCTTTCTTGTGGTCTTATGCCTCAGACCTCAAGAAAGGCTGTCAAGCCGTATAAAACTGTACTTTTTATTTACAATTCCCCTATGGTTATTTTCTTCATGCAGCCGCAGTATACCACAAGCCCAAAAAGAACTGTTACTATGACAACGATGTGGCTGTGACAGTTTGTGGTATCGTCCAATTATTATTCTCTGGCCACTTGTACTAGTGCTCTTTACTTACTAGTACCATTGGCAGTGCTTTCTCTGATAAGACTGTGGAAAACATTGCACACTTGCATTACTAGGATACTGGAATATGTCAGTTTACTCAGATAACAGTAAAATGGATTACTCTATACTAGCATCGAGCTGCCTGTCGTGTTCACTACTCACTTAGCTTGCCCATGCAGCTGCGAAGCCTGCTGTCCAATCGCAGGACTCGCTGATAGAGCTCATCATAGTCATAGGCCCCAAGTTCCTCCTGGATGCCTGTCAGCACTGCCGACAGGTTCCTGATCTCCTCCTTGAACTGGGAGATGAGCGCGGCATCCATCTTGTACTGCTCCAGCACGGGGATCAGCGGCTTCAGCTCGTCCATCTTGTCCTTAAGCTCCTGCAAAGCGACAATGACAGCAGCAGAAATGGAAAAAGGAGAGAGGTGGAAGAATGTGGAAAGGTGCGATGGTACAATGTTACACAATGATACGATGACCGTGCGATAGCCCGCTTTGTTGGCGGTCAACCATGGCTTTATATCTGATTTCCTGCCATGCTAGTGGTTCTTCCGCACAGTTAATTTTCCTACTCATTCAGTGTCTAGGAACTTGCCACACCAGGGATTTTCCTACTCTCATACCAGCTGTCCAGTGCAATCCACACCGGCCGACTGCAGCAGCAAAACAGCCCCTGAAACAACCAAAGACGTAAGCGTTTTCTGAATTAGAGAGCTTCGGATTATCTTGTAGTGTTTATATTCTTTATTGTCTTGTATACCTAAAAGGTCCCCAAACTGACAAAGAATCTTGTACTCCCCTTTGTCAAAACCTTCCTCTGTTCATCCTATCCAGAGGTTCTCCAAATAAAAGGGAAAGAGATCTGTTCACCAGTTGGAGGTGGCAGTCAAACTTGTACATTTCGGCTGAATATTTATAATGTGCTCACATCGGAAGCGCCACACGCACAGCGATGGTACAATACTGAGGAGTCCCGGTGCTAACAGGATTCATTAAACCAACAGAGGCTTTCCAGTTTCTCATTATAGTCTCAAGAAACGACCACTAACGCAGTATTTATTGAATTTAATTTGTCTGAGTTATTCTTTAACTTACCTGAAAATCTAACTTGCGTGGTATTTTAATGGGACATCGGTCCATGGTGCATGCCAATTATCGATAACATTTCCTGGGTCTGAATCTGATCAGGCCGTTACTTTGCCCATTTTCTGTACTTCTTCTTTTTTTTTTTTGAATATAATAAAAAAACTACTATACTATACTATACTATTGAAAGCATGTCTGTGGTATAAATGGCAGTTGTGTAATCAAGTTGCATAAAAACAATTCAGGTAACTAAGTAAAAACTAAACAGAAAAGCTCCACCGGACATTTGATATAACCGGGCTATGATTAAACATGGCCGTGCAGTACCTGGAAGTTCCTGGCCATGATGGATTTCCTGTCATCCTCAATCTGTCTAAACTTGGTCCTCAGGCCCTTCATCTGGTTCTCCATCTTCATGACATATTGGAAATCCCTCTGAGTTCGCAGGTTCAGCACCTCAATGGACTGAGACATGTTCTGTACCTAGAATAAAAGAAGCCCTGGTAAATAACAGCTATCGTGCACAAATCGCACATATAGTAGTACAGTATAGTTAACTCTGCGAGTGAATAGATGATGCCGTCCCCTCTCTCCTTCCTTTCACTGAAACTAATTGAAATGGCCCTTTGTTGAGTTTTCCCTGGTGAACCTGCGTGTGTGCCAGAATGCTTAACAGGCTGTTGTTGAAAAAGAGCGAACGTGGCAAAGCGTAGCGGCAGTGTACCCAGGTTAAATGCGGGCGATAAAACATGTAGTATTGGGAAGAGTATTCCATTCCCGAAAAGAAAAACGCAGCTTCTTTCCTTCATCATTCCCATCTTTAACAGGAGAGTGTGTGTGCTTACCTTCTCTAGTAGCTGGCGGAGCTGTCTGCTCTTGGCATCTCTGGAGCACAGGCTCTGTTCTGGTGCCACCACTGTGCAGATACAGCGCCCATCAGCATCCTGAGCAGAGCTGTACACCTGCCAGCCCTCCTTTGGGGCGATAGTCTGTAGATACAATCAAATACACGCTAATGTTGGACTGCTAGGTTAGATTATTTATTAGATTGTTTATGTGACACTGGTTCTCTTTAAAACGCTGCTAACCTCAAGTCATTCTAAGCATAGCAAGAAAGACGTGCTGCTACAAATGCCTCCACCTTGAAAAAACCTGGGCAGACTCCGTCTGTGGTGTGAAGGTACACACACACACAGCATCAAATTATGACCATGAACAATTTCAAATTTAATGATATAATGATAATAATAATAATAATAATAATAATAAATGGTTTGTAAATTGCATATATCTGATAGGTCAGATGTTTAAAAGCTACACTTACAGACAGGTATAGACAAAGACCTTCATAGACAAAGGTGTACCCCAAGGTTTTTTTGTGTTTATATTTGTCACATTTCAAGAATTAAATACACAGCAAATTCATCTGTGATGAATATTCTGATGTGGCTTTTAAAACCATGAAAAACACCTTTGTTTTGATCTTGGATGCTTTTAAGCTGAACACTGATAAACAACCAGTTTCTCACTGTGGTTAAACACTCAAATTAGTCTCATCCCCGGACTGGTACATTAGGTACTACTTTACTGAGTTAATACCCGTGTTACAAACGTTAGGACATCTGGATGTCTGGCAAATTGTCCTAAGCACATATGAATTCGTTTGACAAAAAGTTGAAGGGGAAACTTGCTGTATCTTATACAGAAAGAAGAATTTTTTAGGAAACGGCTAGAGGAGTCAAGCCTTCTCTCAGCTCTGGATTCTGGACATAATTCATAGGCATGTGGCTGGCTCCCCTCTAAATCGCCTGGAGGGTGTCTGCCCCTGTGCTTGCTGCTTTATAACTGCTAGCTCTTGTACACGCTATCCTATTGTATCGCAAAAGGGAGCTCGGCATTGTGAGGTAAAGTTTCCTCGCCAATCAGCATCAAGTGTTCTCCATCGCCATAGAGTGCACTCAAAAGTAAGTGTTGTAAGTTTTCAAGACTTTGAAAACTAAAGACATGAAGTTGGAGTAACTTTAAGCAATTCAAGTACTTTTTCTCAATTATTCATAGGACCTGTGGCCATGATCTTTCTAGCAATAGAGAGATTTAGATGACACTTCAATCAAGCAAAAACAGACAAGCCTGAAGACACTTTGCGTTCATATAAATATATATGTACTTTGCCACCAAGGACTCTGCCGGAAAACCTTGTCGTCCACTATAATCCGAGTGGCATATCAGAGGAAAAGCAGGTAAACATGGAGGAGGGGGAGTTTATGAACAGACCGAAGAGTTGAGGAGGTGGTTATGTACGTAATCAGTAGCTGGAAAAGACTAAGAAAGGAGGGCGATGCTGACAAAGAACAAGAAAGAGGACTGTCAATTAGAGGGAAAGAGAAAGAGGCAGAAGAGTAGACATGCAGGAAGATATGTCACTACAGAGAAATACAAAGACAGCCAGCATAAGATGATGAGATGGGGTGAGGGATAAACAGGGAGGGCGCCGGCGTGCACTGAAGAGAAAATGAAGGAGACGAGGAGAAGCAGACAGAGAGGTAAAAAAAAAAAAAAAAATATGTTTAGGCTCATACATTGGCATTGGCAGTAAAGTCCATCTCAGTGACGCTGACCTATTGATTAAAAACCACTTACTAATGCTTGGCAGCACAGACATTAAAGAGTGTGGCCAGCTCTATACAAGCAGCGGCCGACATGATTCATTTGATTAGCCTAAACTATGACTGTTTCATACCGGTACACGGAGAACGACGTGTTTTACCTTGTGCAGTTTAAAAAGATTGTATTTTATTTACGAAAGCACGTTGATGAGGTGAAGACGAATTTTTTTGGAATATATTCCATCTCTCACCATGTTGGATGGAAGAAGTTCAGGCTCCGAGGCTACAATGGTTTCACAGAGCTGCACGCCAAATTCTAGTCATTAATCATCCCCACAAAACAGCTCAAAGCTCTCCCCGGCCTCCCAGCAGAGTTCTGCTCTCTGCACAGGCATCGCACACACACTAACACACTAACACACATTCATGAACGGCTATATACAGTATGTACTGCACACACGAAGACATAAGCAGATGCCAAGTCAGATTCATGTTTCTTGAGCCTATTCTTGATCTCCCGGTCGCTCTTTGCCAGGGTTTGACTCACGGCTTTTTGAAGGCTGTTATACAGTACTCATCAATATGTTCTGGAGTGAAGTTGCCAACAAACAATATTTTGTGCCAGTATTAAATATGTATAAAGTCAAAACCAGAAAAGAAAAGCAAAATGTATCATGCCTCCATGTTTTATCAAAAAAGGGACCCTGTGGTGCTGAGGCCTTGTGTTTTCATGTGTCACATGACTAAAAAACCCATTATTAAAATCAGACCGGTGTATCTGAGGTATGACCTATACTAAGATAAACACAGCTGATCCTGTAACCATCCCTTTGCTTTAAAATCATTAAATTACTCAAAGCAAAATCAAACTCGCAGCACATCGCCTCTTATCACCTAGGTAGCTTTTTGGTTTTCCATATCACTTCTGGGTGATTTGCAATTTTTACATCTCAATCTCACTGTTAGTGTCTATTTCGTCATTTGTAACTTTTCAACTCACGAGGATCCTTTTGACCATGAAGAGTTTTCTTTTCTGTTGTATCACATTACAATATGTGATACAACAGTATGACAACGCACGGCCTGCCAGACACCTCTATGACAGTCTCAACAAAAATGTGACCCTATAATGTTCAGACAGGTCAGAGCTGTGACATTATTGTCCTTGGCACGGTATCCACTAAACATCCAACAAGGTTATCCAACATTGGCCAGTTATTTGAAAAACATCTGATATACAGGAACTCACCAACTGATGGATCAGACAGTCCAGTAGCCACCAGTAATGAGTGATCATGACTTTGTTACTTTTATTGCTGCACACCAGGTCAGTCGGACTTTTAGCCCCTATTAATTCTGGACTTTTACGAGGCAGCCTGATTGAGCTGTGGGTTAACCCTCAAACTTTTCAGGCCTCGGTGACACCAAGCATGACTTTTACAGTGCATCTGTCATCGGGCCAACGAGCAATAACCAGATGACAGGAGAAGAAGGGAGGTATTATTAAGTGAAGTGGCATTCATTGAACAATGAAGCTCGGTCACATTAGAAGCAGGCTATTTTAGCCAGGCTAGCAGCGTGGCCGTGTCCGTTGAGTCACCGCTTTGGTCCAGACTGACACGTCTCAACAGCTATCGGATGTACTGCCATGAATTTGTTTTCAGACATCCATGGACCCCCGAGTGCGATTCCTAATGACTTTGGTGGTCCCCTGACTTGTCGTGCAGCGCCACCGTAAGGTCAGAGAGCTGAATATCTCCGCGTCCACTTGATGGATGGACACAAAATTTTGTACAGGCAGTTATAGCTCCCAGATGATGTGCTTTACGACTTTGGTGATCCTCTGACTTTTTCCTCTGGCATCACAAGGAGGTTGACATCTGTGGTTTGGAGCTAAAGGTCTGAAACTTGATTCAAGACCCATTTGGAAAAGTCTCAAACTGAAATACATTATATATTTTACAAAATAAAATTGTCAGTCCACATTGTCAGTGAGAAGGTCTAAACATTTGTTGAAGATGTTTCACTACAATAGTGCATAGTAGTAGTACTCGTAGTATTGTTTCAGTTTTAGTAGTAAACCTTTAAAGTGAGAAAACCTGTTCTCTTGTCACTCGTCATCTGGACAACTTGTTTGCTCACATCTGACATGCTGTACAAAGGTAGACTTGACTTCTCTAATCATGGCTGAATCAATAAAAACACTCAAGCTCAACAACGCACCTACAAAGCTTAAAAATGACGGCAATTAATTTCCCCCCGTGGAAGTTATGATTCATGCTCTTCACAGCAGACAGGTATACCGCCAATTGCGCACAAAAATTGAATCCCTTTTCTGTCTGTTTGTTATTCCGAGCATGTCTTTCTCCTCGGCCATCACACACTAACCATTGACTTGGTCCTCATCAAGACATAGGGGGTTGATGAGGGAGTGAAAGTGAATAGACAGGTTAATGTGTGTATAACAGAGTTAAGATTGAGTCAGTAAATGATGGCAGGGAGAATTACCCGCTGTCTTCCGATCCAAACCACTTCCTTTGCCCTCACCCGTGACTGTGAGCAATTTAAGATTACAGTTCTGAAAACACTGTTGAAAGGGGAGGAATGTTAGACAGTGTTGCTTCCTACTTTATTTTTTCATGCACATCATTCGGTTCCACTTTCAAGAACATTATTTGGTCCTCTTGTCTTTTTGTTTTACGTTGAAATGATCATTCTTTTTCTGACATTATTGTTACCAGTGTTAGATAGATTAGAGGGTTTGATTCTGAGGGGGTTCTGGATGACTTACTTGATATACTTCAGGCTATTTTCTACGCCAGTTACTTTTTACTAAACTTGAATAACATTTCTGTGAAATGATGTCACTTGTGATTTGATAGAAGATATTTTGCTGCGCTCTGCACTCCCGCATGCAAAGCCAGTTGGACTCAAGCAGAGGAACGATTCTGTTTAATGTTAAGGGGATCTGTTTTAGGCCCCTGCCAAGGCCTGCCATTCACAGCAAGTTCATATACTGTAGCTGACTGCACCATAAACTAATCTCCTCCCTGCTGTGTATCGCCTTGGTCTCTTGATCTAATTGCATTTGCCAGTCTCATAATGGCTGATTCCATTTGCTAGGCTGCAGCGGTATGAGTCCGGCAATGTGAGCAACTCCCCAGAGGGATACCACAGGTGAGAAGCTGGTGCTAAAAAATTAAAAGATTGTCGGTGGCAGTGGCAGAAACCCATCTGTTATAAAAGTAGCCTGGATAAAAAGCACGAGAGGTAAGCAACTCCCTCAAGAGCATCAGCTGGAGCTGCAGAGAGGCCACAAATGGGCATCTAGTGTAACTGTAAGATGGGGGTGATGTCTGGTAACAACTCTCAGAAGTCACACATGCCTTTCCCACTTTACTCTTTGTGACTGCTGGACATCTGCGTCACTACATTGTAGATGGTCAGAACTGGCCATGAAGTCATTTTCACCGAGCTGATGTCTGCTCAGACGGGCTTAAGAACTGTGTCGGGAATTACACCTGTATGGACTTTGCTTCGAGTCAATCTGTTCTTAAACCTGGATTTGCAGTTCAAAATTGGATTTTTGTAACACTAAAACATGAAAAAAGCCCCGTCAATAAATTTAGAATCAAATCCAAATGCCGGTGATGCCATAAAGCTAAATCTCATATCACGATAATGCTGCCGTCCTGCCTGCCACAGACAAAGACCTAAACAGATGCTATCCATCCAGTCATCCATCAACCTGTCCAAACAAAAAGCCACCAGGGTATTGGAGGCAAGCGAAGTGGAATGCGCATGTCAGTGCTGTAACTGATGATCATACTGTTTAAATGAGTTAACATTTTAGCTCTAATGGCAGGGTAAGATGAACTCGCATGTGCAGCCAGCATCTGTAACCAGACTGACGCAGACATCTAAGACAGCGATGACAAATGGTAACACCCCTGAACACAGCAGCAACAGCATTCCTGGCAGCAATAATCCCGAGACCACCAAGGTCCCGGACAAAGATACTGACAGAGAGATGCTGCATACTCTGCAAGGCTAGAGGAAGGGGGGAAAAAACACAGCAAAAGAGAAAGCCATCTTTGCTCTCAGATGTGACTGGGATGAGAGGTGTACCGCCTTCTTGCCTTTTTTGACCCCGGCGAAGAGAGGACCGAATAGATCATTCGGCAGGAGACCGTCACTGAATGAGCTCCAGCATTATCTTGTGCTTCAATGAGTCCTCTGACTGATCAAGACAGCATGTCAGTCACAAGAACCATGAAGGAGGATAATGAAATCGTCATCAAACATTATCAGCGGAGTAAAGCCAGTGGACAGCTCCAGGCCACACTGTGTGGCACATGCAAACAGAAGCCGAATGCCGAGCAGCTGCGACGGTTCTCCTACGTAAAGGTGTTTCTCAGTATGCTGAGATGAAGCCAGATTCGAGGATGTCTACAGCTTCCGTGATTCATTTTACCTCTACTCCTTGTCATTTGAGAAGCGTCCGCGCTCGACACCAGAATGCTATTGGAGCAAATCAGTGTAGCTAAAATTAAAACACTGGTGTATTTCATAAAATATGAAGCGTCCTCATCTTAAGCATTACTCTGGGATATGTTTTACCCAGGGAGGCCCTGTAATTAGACTTTTTACTTATTATTTTCGTAACTGTAGTGGAGCAGTCTGCTGGGATAAGCACCCTTCTTTAATTGACGCCCAAACCAAATCTGTGTCATCAGTATGTACGTATCTGGGCAGCTTCTCAGGGTAAGTGTTTATATAAAGTAAGAGCATGCTCATTAGTACTGCATAAGAAACTCAACCGTTTTCAAAATCTTGGAGGAGGACATTACTGCCTTATTAAGGCCCCAGAATCTGCAGGCTTCGACAAGGTCACAAGAATCAAAATCTTGCAGTTCACCTGATTATTTCTTGCTCCTTAGCAACCTTTTCTCGTTCTAATTGTGCTCAGCAGCATTGTCAGTATGTTGGGAGGTTAAGGCTGCAGCAAAGAGTACCCTCTTAAGTCTCCATCCTGAGGCGGAAGCAAGAGAGTGTGTCTGAAATAAGACATGTGCATAACTCATGGATGTGTGTGTTTGTACCGGTTTGGTTTCACCAGTGTAAGGGGCAATAACTGCAATTACAAGATCTACTTGAATAGAACTTTTACCATCAGAATACTGCTCTAAACTCTTAGATGCCATCACATTAGTATGGTCAGTGCATTCCAGGAGGCTGTTTGAAGTTATATTGCAATTTATTTGTGGTAACTACTTTGCTTAAACTTACTTCCTATACTTTTACTTCAGTTAATGACTCAGCAACTTCCAGAGACTATACCTAAATTTGTTACTTCAAGTAAAAGCAGCATAAAAGGTTGTGTGCTGTAAATATATAGTAGTTCGCCGGTTGACCGAGGCCACTGCTGAAAATGGACACCGGTCACATTTCTTCTCCGCTGTATGAGTGATGAACGTGTGTGCAGAACTGTGAGATACGAAAGTAGTGCTTTTGAACTGGCACCAAAAACTTTAGAACGGTATTGATCTCTATGGTACAGTAGCCTCACAGGAAAACTACAACTGACTGTTCACTAAAGCGCTCACCTGAACGGAGATGGTCCAATCGTAGCTTAGCAACCGTAACCAGGCACAGCCGGTCTGTCAACTTTGGGATTTCTCCACGTGCTGAAGTGGTGTGCACTATTTTCGTGATGTCCTCACAATGTAAGGTCTATTGGCTGTCCATTGGAACGCGCGGGCGGGGCCAACGGGGGAAACACTAATGCAAATGCGCAGTGAGAAAACTTTGTTTAGAAAACTTATTCGGCTTAAGCGCCAGACAAGAAATTTTCATTCAAACGAGTGGGTGCCATCTTTGAGTCCGGTATCAAGTTCTGATTATACAGTCATGGGCTGTAGTAAGAGTGATACTTGACACTTAAAGAGTTCGGAGGGCGATGTCTTTTTTGTGTTCTCTAGTCTTGGCAAAACCAAAACCACAAGCACAAAAGTGTTAGGCAATGGTGTGTTTACCTGTCCTAACATAGGCGGCAAATGGTAAGAATGCCCGGCTAACTCGTTCACTACCTACAGTAGTCACTTCCAAAGCCACAGAGCACATCATCTATTAATTACATCAGTTTGTTTATGACTAACAAATCGATTGCGTAGTATTTCTCTCTGCACTCTAAAAGGACACACGCGTGCTTTCTTTATAGTTTTACTATTAGAGTCTACTTTACTTACATCTCAGTATCCTGTTGATTTGACTAACGTAATTTGAGTAATGTACTTGGTTTTTTCTAAACGTCGATTCGTTTTTGTAAAGAGGAAACGTAAGATCGTGTTCCATGTGCACATGCTAGGTAGATAGATACGATATTTGTCCACGCGGGGAAACTGGTTTGCAGCAAAGTCACAAGGCTTTTCCTCACAACGTCACAGAGATGCCAATGGCATACTCGCAAATCCTCGCAGATGATTCATATAAGTACAAAACGTGCACTTTCATGATCAGTGTGAGCACAGCAAGGACAGAACCTGAAGGTCTGCTCACTGATTCGTCTGCTCTGTTTGTGTTGACAGGACATCGGCCTGAGATCTGCAGACAGCTGATAGCTGGCGTTCGCTCCCCGGCAGGGGCAGACTGGATAAAGTAGATCCACGCATTTTTGCCTGGACTTCCACAGCCTCACATCGCGTAGTCAGAGATAAGGTCTCTTCAACAAACACAGTCTGAGCGGAGATCAGTCTGCAGAGTCTTTTTTTCCAGTCCGTTCCTCTGGTAGAGGTCCAGAGTCAGCAAACCATCCGGAGTCACCACAGACCTGTAAACTGCGGCAGGTCCACATAGACTTTGTAGTTTTGAACCTCCCCCCTTTTGTTGTGTTTTCTCAAAGTGACTGAACTTGAGCTTTTCTTGAGAAAATCTGACTGTTTCTCCTCCCTGTTAGACCCGCGATCTTGTAACGAAGCGGACTGCTGTCCCGTGATGTCTTCCAGTTTTCCACAGAAATTATGACAAGCGAAATATTGCATATTTCGGTTGTTTTGAAGGTCTTACCCAGTGAATTTAAAGTTGTCTTTGCATGGACAACTTCTTTACATCATCAAAATCTTAACAACCTTCCTTCACGCCTGCAGAATTCAGACGTCGGCGCAGAATCAATCAGGTGGCTTTTGGGGTTCTGACTGTCATACCTGAAGACAGCCAGCAGCCACATTTAAATGGCCCTGCATCTTGAACTGTCCTGTATTCATTTATTTCAAAGGTGTCAAAATATGTTTATTTCCATTGTGTGATTTCATTTGCTTCCACAAAGACTTGCCTCACTTGTCTCTTCCTTAGGTAGACTGAATGGAATTTTGTTAAAATACAAAAGGAACTCCGCTGACAAATTTTGCTGTGCTACATATTTTTTAGGAACAAAATGTTGTGTAATTCAGACTGTGAATGGTATACAAACAAACCCCTCTGTGAAAACTTCCAGAATATTCAAAGGAATATAACAGGAAAGTTAGGTGTATCTAAGTGCTACCAAAGTGGAGATTTCTGGCTCAGAATATGAGAAAAAAACAACCTTATTTTAGCACAACGAATTTTAATTTGTTGTCCTACTTATTTTTTTTCAGTTAAGTCACGCTAACTTGTTTATTTAAGTTGCCAAAACCTGGAAAGAACAAGTTAATGTTACTTGCCATTTACCATTTCTACATTGCATTTGCTTAATAAAATTGAGTTAACACAAATAGATTTTAAGTAAACTTGACAGGAAGATATAAAGTAGGTAGTCCCAAAAATTAATAGTGAAGTTTCCTTTTTCAAGTCAACGGGGTTCCTAATTTTTTTTTAAGACAAGCTTGTCAAATTTAAAAGTAAACTCTCATAACGTTTAAAATAAAAACCGTTTGAAATTCTGCACATGTAAGCTAAGCAGCCATACAAGGTTATGTTAGAATGAAATAACAGCCTGACCTTACATTGTTCCCCTCGTATAAAACAGGACCACGTATCTGTACTCTGGAATTCAAGAACATCCCTATCTCTTTATTTACATGTTTTCTCCAGGGCTCTTCAGGGGGGGAGGATGCTGACTTTTGGCCCCGGGAAATGCAGCTTTAGCCTCCGTCATTTAACCCCATACCATGCATGTAGCAATCAAGTGCATTATGAAGACGCCGTTAACAAGAGTTCCTGTTTTAAAACGGGCCAGCTAGAAACATCAGAAAGTCAACGTTAGGTTAATTATCTCGGTAAATCTGCCAGCCGAAGTCATTGTTTCAGGGAAAACTGACAGTTACCGACCATAAATGAGAAGCCTGCTTTTTGTCTGCCACTGTCTGAAATCACTGTTTCAGAAGTTAATCGGTGGTAAATCTGCCATCGTTATCGGTATAAACTGCATACTGCCAGTACTGTGTGAGCACGGAAAGCTTGGCAACACTGACTAAGGGGGATAGGATCTGAACGGTCAGGGGCCCAGTTCTACACAAAAACTGAAGTTTGTGTTGTGTGTTAAACTTTTTCTTTAACTCAGTTTTTAGGCAAAAGATACCAAACTCAAACTAAAGTCTGCCCTGGCGCTTCAACATCGGTCTGAATCTGCCTCTCTGTTTCAAGCTACTTAATAAGTTATATTACATTTTATCTTCCCTTGTAAGAAATTAACAAGCATAGCCCGTAATCATCTCTCTAGTTGACTGAGTACGGTATAAATTTATTGAGACCACAAATGTCTTCCCTTCCTCTCAAGTCCAGCCTTTCAGTTCTCATCCAGTGATATGTGTTTGCTATGGCGACCGCTTGGGCTGTAATTATAGTAATCATAAGGGGAACAGAGAGAGGGGGCCATAAGTATGCCCCTGGTATCAAGTCTCACCCCTGTAATTATGCTTATGCCGTCCTCACCCAGAGGAGTGAAAAAGAGCTCAGAACAAGGGAAAGTCACTTTAAAAAGTCCTAATAATCATATTTAAAAAAAGACGACGATTTCAAGCATTTCATAATTATCCGTATTAATAATGCCTGCGTTGATGTATCTCTTTTGGAGCGAATAGTATAGACTTGAAGCTAGAAGCCAGAATAGGGCAAAAGAGCACAATGTAAAAACAGGTCATCCGTCACTGTCAGTGCCTAGACATCTTATTACCAATGAGCTGGATGACGAACATAAGCTCGGTTGTATTATTCACAGCAGGTGTCTGGCTCGCGCACAACTGACACATCCCAGACTGCAAGTGCAAAGAAAACTCATCACAACTTCACACACACACACTCAAAGAGTCTAACATCTCTGTGAGTCTGAGCAGAAGGCAGCGTATGTTTACTGCGCTGCTGGTAGCCACGATTTACATCCACCATTTTTTTATTTCCAGTCCATCAGCTCTGACAACCAGCCACCCCCACCCCCCCGCCTCAAACATTAAAGCATCACAACTAACGACTTTGCTGGCAGTGTTGTGGCTAGATGTTTGCTTTGTTTGTGTTGACACAGTTAGAGGGCGTCATCTTTAATTTGGCCCCTGGTGGACACGGTGATGCGAAGTATGAAATCTCCAGCATTTTTTTCCCCATCGCTAAACGGTTGTGTGCATGTGTAGGCGTGTGCCCGCAGCATCTCTCAACTTTTAATATGGCATCTGCGCCAGACAAATTACCCTCCCAAGCTTGAGTGGATCATCCACATAAATGCGATTGCACGCCATCGGCTCCTGGCAGCCGACCCTTTCAGCTCGACAATGAACAGTAACCTCAAAGAAAAACCGTTGCAGGGTTCCTGCACGTTCTCCGTTTCAACGTGCCGTACCTTTCCGGACTTCTCGGTAGATTTTTCAGACCACATTTGACACCTGGGTACAAATAGCTAGATGTTTATCATGTAAATAAATGCTTTTGAATTTGCAGCTGCTATGTATGGAACATTTTGGCTATGCGTGCTATCATGCTGCCAAATTATTGCCAGAATGTTGGAGCTAGCTGCTGTAGCTCAAACAAATCAATTAACACCAAACCCCTCACGAGTTCAATGCACAGCATTTCATTCAAGCTGCAATGCTAAAACAGTGCAATGTGCAATTCAGTTTTTCTCACGTAAATTTAAGTAGCTGTAAACCTTCACCCCCTTCGTGGCAGAAAGGAAGTTTGTGTCCAATTCACCGTGGAATCAGAAAAGAGAACCAAAGGCAAAAACATGGCTTTTTCATTCACTCGTCAATTTTGAGATTTTGGGCTATTTGCTTCCGTAACAGGTCTTCCTTCAGACTAGAGAAAAAGAAAATGTCCGAAATACACATGCAGGTGTTTATTTTTCTACACTGGGTCCATTTATGCGTCTGTAGATTTCTCCTAAATTCGGCAAACGTTAGCATTCTGACGCAGCCTGCGGCGCGCACGCGATCGCCATCTGCAGCACGTCACCACAGGTGTCGTGGTAAAGCTCCTGCGAAATGTTATTGGATCCAAACGCGGTCGTTTCCGTTGTATCAGATTTCGTGTCTGTAAATAGTGGTTTCCGATAAAAATGTCTGGATTTTTACGATACATATCCTCAAAGGCTTGTTTTCCTCATATTCTGAGCCAGAAATCTCCACATCAGCAGCACTGAGATGCACCAACGTTTCCTCTTGTCTTCCTCTTTATATTCTAAAAGGTTTTCACGGAGGGGTTCGTTCATACATCATTCACAGCCTGATTTATATAACATTTTGTTCCTACAAACATAACAAAAAAAGGTTTTTTTTTTACGGCTGTTGACAGTACTTTCTTATGGACGGTGTGATAAAATGAATGATGTAAAAACCCTGTGACTCTAACATGTCAGCGAAATGAAACAAGAATTTTGAGCCTGGCTTTATCCACCGTTCAGGTTTTCTGTTCTGCAAACTTTAGGACACTTGCGCAAATTCAATTGAATAATGCCTCATTTGCATATTTAAACATAAGTTGTTCAGAAAACTTGTAATAAAAACAATCACTGTGTTAATGTAGGTAATCAAGTGGGGAAGTTTCGTATCGATATCTGTTAGTTAACAACTGTAGTGTCTCGCCTAAAGTCCACTGACACCGACTCCTGATTGGCTGTCAGATGGACTAAACCATAAAACATACCCGTAAACACTGTGTAAAAATCACTATAAATAGAGTCAAATAATAATTGGTAATCATAGACCTTGACATGCGTAAGAACAAAATGTAAAATCACCCGTCAGAGGGTTAGGGTTAGAACACTCTCACTGAATTGTTTTTACCCTCAAACGCTGCGTGAACCGCTGCGTGAGTGTGAGGAGGAATGCGCGCACACTGCTCAGACCTGTACTGTACTCCATTGATTTTTCTCCTCAGTGTCTTTGTCATATTTCATCAGCTCTCGTTCTTTATCTTTTGCAGCTTTCCTGAGGGCTTTTGATTTTGAAGCACGGAGATCTCCCCGGCGGCTGCAGATGTCAGAAGGGCCTCTGTGTTGGTCTGCAGCTTCCTGCTCTTCATCTTGAGTTGGTCCACCTCATCCTGTGTTTGTTGTGTGAGTGTGTGTGTGTGTGCCTCCTCTTCTTCTTTTCCTCATCAAGGTACACAGGGTACGTCTGTCTTGCACAGCCAGAAGACCCCAGTAGTTCTTTGATCATCCCTACATTAGCTAATTGTTTTTGTTTTTTTAGAAATTCTGAATTTTAATATTTTAGAAAACAGCTTGGGGCAATAGTCTGGAAACACAAATATTTTCCCACACTCCATACTGTCTTTTTTCCCGTACTTATCCGGACCTGGAAATGACTCAAATCAAGTTCCATCAGTTCCTCTTCTATGCTGCGTAAGAACCCTGCCTTTCGGGGTTTCATAAGATTAGCGATCAGCAGGATGTCATATCAATGAGAGGCAGCAACATTTCCTCGGGATTTCCCCGACCTTTGCAGCTGTGATCACATCTCAAGTACGTACGGTATTTTTCATGCGCGACCAAAGCTCGAATATATGACTTGAAACTTTTCAACGGAAGCCGAGGCTGAAATAGTGTAACTCAGTAAATTGGTAAAACTGCCCTTTACGGTACGAGCGGACTGGACCGTGTGCGACTGTGAGTGCGTGCGAGCCACCTACCCACAGCGGCGGAGGGCAGGTGCCCACACGAAGCTCCGTCCCACTGGTGTTGTAACCGAATCCCTGCGAGAAACTGTCCGTCAACATTCACATTATTCACGCTCAGTGTTGTTTAGCCCCGAAGATTCAAACATATTAAGTGGATTTAAGGTTTTTGATGTACAAAAAAAAAAAGGCACAAGAGTTTGCACCTGTTTGTTGATACTGGCTCGATTACTTCATATCCCAGGTAGGAAAACCGCAGTGTACAATCCAATATATGAGACGGCTCTATTTGGCTCAAAAGCCACGTCAAACAAACTGGTTGTTTTGGAACAGCTGAAATACGTTTAGCCCCTCTGCCTGCTCATTTCATTCCTCACACATTTGGTAATTAATTCCGAGTCCCCACTGCTGGTAAGCAAGCTAATCACAACGGACATGCTGTAGATGTGGAGCTGCACTGACTTGGACAGGTAGCAAATGAAAGAAGAGCCGGTTAAACACTGGCATGACCAGATCACAAAAGAGTTCTGACGAAAGACAATGTTGAAAAACGTAAAAAGGTAACATACATAACATCAGGGTGATGCAACCTAATATCTGAAAGCTGATCTTCGGACAAAATTACATCTTTCGGCTGTGACGCCGAAGACGCGTGTGTTGAGGTTTAAGTGGGAAATTGAATTCTGGCACCGATGTCTGACGTCAGACTCCTGAAGTCTATTAAGTGTCTCTTCCTTCTCCAGTCGATAAGTCCTCCAGGGGCAGAATATAATGTGTAATCATGAAACACAAATTCAAGTCATCGTTCCGAACACGATGAGAATGACAGAGTGCCGTTAGCGGCCACCGTGTAATTACCTGGCTGGCACAGACCGTAGGGGAAAACTACACTATGCAAATATTTCGTTTTCACACAAAGGCTCCTCAGGGATGAGTGGTGTACACTGCAGAGGTAATATCTGCCGGACCGGCTCAGGCCACACCGCGACAAGGGGAAATCCATACCATTAGCCCTAGCGTTAGCCACCCTATTCAGGAGAGATTCGATTTGAGGAAGATTGTTTAACCGTGCTAAACTGAACCCAAACTAAACTGGGGGAATAAAGCAAAAAAAACAAAAAAAACCAAAAGGCAGCACTAGCACATAAACTGAAGTGCCAAGAAGTAATGGCTGCCACCCCTTACTGAAATGAGCAAAGCCTTGTGTACAAGGTCTGACAGCCTGTGAGTGACAGCTTAATCATTTCCAGCTTAGTGTAATACCATTAAAGGTTTGCCTTTCCAGACAATTTTTTAAACCCCGAAGCAGAAAGGCCTTTGGGTACACGCTAGCAATTTGCGTGCAGCTCTCACTCAAGCAACAGCTCGTTCCCCTCAGCGGCAGAGGCGCATCCACCGATTCAGTCACAAACAGATGAAAGACAAAAACTGAACGGAATGAATGAAATCCCGAAGGGGCCGCGCGCATCGGTGGGTCAGCGGACCCTCAAAAGATCCAGAACGTTTTTACCGTGCTGCGCGTTCTGGGACGGGGCTCGCCGGCCAATCACGCCCAAGATTCAACCCTCGCCCGAGCTTCAGCTAACGCTAGCTTGAATAAATCTGGCACAGGACAGTTGTTGACGTGTCGCCAAACCTGCGTGGACTGGGGGACGATGGTCCCCGCACGGGTTCGCCCTGCGCTCCGGCTATGTCGCTGGCAGGCTGCTCTCTTCGGTCACGCCCAGTCCGCCCAGCCAGAGAGACTGGGAGGACGCAGTGGTGGCAGTGGGTGGAGGAGGAGCCACGAGAGGTGGAGGAAGGCGAGGGGGTAAGAGCAGCTGGAGCGGCAACATCAGTAGCCGAGCTGGAGGAAAGATGGAGGACGACTGCACCGTGCGTCTACAGTCCACTCACAGCTACTACTTCTTCATCCTCTGTCATGTTGGACTGAGGGCAGACCGGACGCTACGGTGACTCACTGTCGCCTCTTCAGGCTGAAAGTGGTATTACAAGACGGGCCTGGCCGGGGCTAGCTGGTCAGCGTGCCGACTTCAGTAGACACGGACGGACGTCTCCGACACAACGTCATTTCTTCACATTCTGCTGATGATCTCGGTTAATGTTTGCAATGTTCTAAACTGAAACACTTACTTATTGCGCCTTTAATCTAACAATTGCTTTTTTCCATCAACTGATTTACCTGTTAAGTGTTAGGTGAGGGCGTCGAACTGCTCTACTGCCCAGCCAGCGGTCAAATAACAAAAGCATCTGAAACCATATGAAACAGGGAAAGCAGCGAGTCCAGACATTTCTGGAGCAGGAAAGAGGAGACATTGGGTATTTCTACCTGATTAAAGACATAAAGGATGAGCTGATTAACGAAGCAGCCACCGGTTCATCTCCTGTCCGGGGACTAACCGATTGGTCATCTGATTGTTTGACAATTCGGAGGGCATCGAGGACTTCGGTCCTGCGAATGAAGCACCGTGCGCTCTCCTATCTGCTCAAACCGCAGATGAAAGGCTGGGTAGCACTTTTCTCCTGCTCGGTGGGCCGCTGCATGGCCAGGGACGGTGTGCGGCGAAGTTTCAGCGCCAGAGAGCGGGCAGCTCCACGCCCTCGCCACCAGGAGACCCACTGACTTATCTGGTGATCGGAGATGAGACGCGCGTCTTCCATATGCCCCCTTAGTAGAAAACCTACAACTCAGTGCACACGCGGTTCCGTTTTCCTCAAATCTGCTTCATGTCAAGCACGAAGACAAAGACACAGAGTATGAAATTCAGACAGAGGAGAGACCATCCTCGTTGGGGGGGGGGGCGAGGAGATTATGTCACATGCTGCTGCTGAATTTGATCACCCGTGACAGGCGGAAGCATCTCCAGGTCTCGAGCATCACCATCTATTAGACGGGAAACCAACAGCCCTCTGCACGTGCTGCACCGGTGCGGCTCGCCAACAAAAATCGGATCCACAAGTGGGCCGGCTGATCCGGTCGGCAGAAACCCGACTTCGCTGCGTACAATGCAGCAACGCTTTTCAGAGAGAGGCGACGGGCGCCGGCCGTGTGACCCGAAATAAAGCAAACAAAACCCCTCTCCCCGGTATAAAACAGCAGTTGAACGGACGAGCACGGGACAGCGTGTGTCTGTAGATCCGTCAAAAAGAAGTCGGAAGCCGTAGAAGTGGTTCACGCTGTTGGTTTCAGGGTTTGCAGACACACCGATCACTAATCAAAGTTTTACACGAATCGTTGAGAACAAGTGCAGCCTCGCTACATCCGGCCCACGCCGAGGCGTAGAGCTGCCACGGGGCTCGTCGAGCGCCCTAAATCTCGCCCGACTGAGTTCAACCGCCGACGGTAAACGAGGCGACATTAAGTCGGGCTGTTACAGCGCAACAGCGGCACGTATCCCGCCGAGGGTCACTGGACACGACGCGGGCACAGTCACTGGCGCTTCGCTCCGAAACGACGCGAATGGCAGAAGAGGAGCGGAGCGAAGGACTGAGAGACTCACCAGAGAGGGACATAACCCGAAGACGGCCAGGGAAAGGACGGGGTACAGGACGCTCAACAGGACCCGCATCCTGACGGGTTCCGGCCAGCCACTTTTCTCCGAGGCGCAGTCCCTGAACACGGAGCTCCCGCCCCGCTGCTCACCTCAGCGCGCGTTTATCGATGTCGAGCCGCAGACAGAGCGCTCCGGCGGCGCGACGTTCACCGGCATCACACCCACCGCCCCTCGCTGCTCCGGCTGAGGGCAGTGCCGAGGAAAAAGTTTGGAGCGGGGGAAATATTCCGGCAGGAGACTGCAGGGGAGGTGCACCGGGGATGTGACATCACTTGGTGGGTTCTGGGGGCAATCTACATATCCGTCTGTCTGTCTCTCTCTCTCTATCATCTATCTATTTTTCCATCTATCTGTGTCTGTCTCTCTATCCATCTATCTGTTTATCTATTTATCATATATCTATCTCTCTATCTATCCATCTCTCCATCCATCTCTCCATCCATTTGTCTACATATCTATCTGTCTGTCTCTCATCTTTCTCTCTGTCTATTTATCTATCTATCATCTATCTGTCTATAATCCATCTGTCTATCTATTTATCTATCTACATATCTGTCTGTCATCTTTCTCTCTGTCTATCTCTCTTTCTATCCATCTCTCCATCCATCTATCTATCTATCTGTCTGTCTGTCTGTCTGTCTGTCTGTCACCTTTCTCTCTGTCTATCTCCTTATATATCTGTCTATTTTTCTATCTATCTCTCCATCCATTTGTCTACATATCCTTCTGTCTGTCTGTCTCACATCTTTCTCTCTATCTATTTATCTATCTATCAATCTATCTGTCAGTCTATCTATCTTTCCATCAATCTCTCTGTCTATCTCTCCATCTCTATCATCTCTCTCTCTATCTATCTATTTTTCCATCTATCTATCAATGTATCTATCTATCTATCTATCTATCTATCTATCTATCCATCTCTCCATCCATCTATCTATCTATCCATCTATCTATCAATGTATCTTTCTCTCTATCTATCTGTCTGTGTATTTGATGCCCAGGTGCTCTCTGTATCAGGTTATTAGGATGTTGGTGACCTTCCAGTTCACCTACACCTGTGTGTGTACTGTCTTTCCTGCAGTTGTGCTTCATGGATATATGAAGTAGTTCCCCTTCTCCCAAGCTAAGAGGCGTTTCTCTCTCTTTACGCTCTCATACGGTGCAATATCCTTCAAGATCCTCAGGAAAAAAAGCAGTGAAGCAGGCGTCACAGTAAACAAAAACTCCAGAGCCGTCCTCACTGATAGAAGAATAAGATCGTTCTTTATGGCTCTCACTCAGGTTTTTGTTTACAGGGTCAACGGGAGGGCTCTGCACGCATCCGTGGTTACCTTCGTATATGAAGTAGCTCATAGCTGAGATATTCACGGACCTGTTCATCATTCTTGCAGCAGTCGGGAGATGAGATGCCGTTGCAGGCTAGTGTGACGATGCCGCGGTACGATGCCATGAGATGCAGCGCCGGCCGTTGTAGTGAGCCGGACTCTTGACGATCTGGTCGTCAGCTGTGTGTCGCTGCGCCCCGGGGCTTCTTGTCCAGTGTCAAGTCAAATGTATTTGTCTTTGTCAAATGTTATGCATTTTCTCCTCCTTTTCTTGCTTGTATTTGCTTCCCTGGCCTCTTGCCCCTGGGATCGTCTCTTCTCCTTTGAACTGTCTCTTCTCTGTCTTTATGGTTCTGTAGACTTGCTCAGCCAGTCGAGACAACCAACTGTCACTGTTCAGACTGCCATTCGCTCCTGCGGAGGTTTTTAAGCTCGTAAGGTCTTTTATCAAGGCTCTGAATCCGTTGCGTGTTTACAGTATAGCAGCTGTGCTTTTCTCACTTTCTGGTCCGTAGCTCGTTATATTCAAAACGCGGAGGGGTCTCAGTGAAAGGTTGGCAGAGCTTTAGGAGGGTTTTTATCTGATAGATTGTCATGAGATTGGTGACTCTTTGCTCAAGGTCTTAGGAATCACCAGAAATACATACAGATGAAGTAAGGGACCAGCGGAAGATTGTTCTGTGGGTCCCCAGGAGCACCTGTGTGTTCTGGTTGGCTTGGATACTCTGGTAACACTGTAGACTGTCGATGTGGGGTCAGAATAGACAATTGGCGTCATATCAAAATAGGAAACTGATGAACCTGTACCGGCTCTAAACCTATTTCCATTTTAACTGAGAGGCCGCTGTGCAGTATGAGCTCAGTGCAGGAGATGGCTAAGAATGTCCACGATGATGAGAGCAATATTGGAAAATGTAAAAAATAATACTGTTTTGCCAGAGACCAAGACTGAGACGATCACAACAGCTGCGGGGCTCAACAGCTTCGCTCATGTGCCAGAGACTGTCGACAGCTTAATAGCCCGTTAGCCTGTGGTGCATATCACTCCCGGTTCCCTGGTTCCTGGTGCCTGTGGACTTTAGAGAGACTCGCTCAGTAAAAACACGGGCTGATTTTGTAAGTTACCAAATTTATGTAGGCCGCTACTTCACATTTTTGGGAGGAATAATAGAGGACCAATACTAGTGACTTCTCGTGTAGAATGGATTGTCATTAAACTAGGTACAGTGTCTTGAAATGAATTGTAATAACCTTACTGATAGTTTAAGTTTTCACCTAGCACCATCATGAAGAGGAGAAGATGAAGGAAAAGAGAAAGTGAGTAGAAAAAAACCCGACTTTAGCTGTCTAGGAGGAGTGGAGTGGAGGAGGACTCAGCTTGTGTCTGGTTGCACTCACAGACACCCAAAGCTTTATACTGTACTCTGTCTATGTGAAACTCGAACCCATCATAACTCAGGGAGCTCTCCTGGTCTCCGCGACTAGATCAGTTAGATGCAGAACTTTGTTACAGTGCTTCCCAGTGGGTAACCTTTACGCCTAGTGGAGGGGGGGGGGTGCTTTTTTAATAGCAGCTTTGACTACTCACATTTCGTTATTCCACATGTACTTACTTATTTGACGTTTGTTGCATTTAATTATGTTGCTTAAGCATTCCCACTTTGCCCAGATTTTGGGGGGCTTCTATTCTGGTTCTGATTCCATACAGTATAACTGGTGTGTTTTAAGCAGTCTGCTGATTCAGGCGGCATGCTGTGTTCAGACCGCAACGCAGTGTTCCCCCCCGTGGCAGACAGGAAAAATCTCCCGTCATTGTTTAAAGCTACGGGGAATGGAGCTGCTTTTCAATACACCACTTTAAGCACTGCTTACCAATGAGCTCCACAGAGCCATCCTCGGCCCCAGTTGTTTAAAGATGAAACTTTTACACTAAAAAGCAAATAGGCTTACATCCATGTTTGCATGTTAATCAGACCAGCATGACCTCTAGTTATCGGTGAAATGATAAAAGGACTTTAAATCCAATCTATAAAGCAGATTAAGAAAAAGAACAGTCCCATGAGTGATGCCGTGTCTGTTCACAGCCGTATAATGAAGTCTTACCGGAGCCGGCTGAAATAGAGCCAGTGCAGGCAGGTATGTTGGTGTAATTAAAATTAAACAGACCTTCTACTGCAAGAGACCAATGGGCATAATCCTATATTCTTTCAGAAGATTGTGTTTGTGGACTCAAGGCTTTGCTGTTTGTCATGCTTAATGCTGGTAACACTTATCGATACTGTGAACCTCTCCATTACAGGTCATTTAATGGACAATGCTATCTTACTAATGAAAGTGTCCATCTCATCTCTTTTCGTTTACACGTTGAAACACCTCAGACTCTTACTCTTTCCCTCTCATCTCCCCCTTTTCTGCCGACCTTGACGGCGATCAGTCTATTCTGAACTTATCAAAGACTCTCTGTAAGAGAGTAGAACTGAGGTCTGTAATGTATCAATTATTCAAACAATCATAGTGTATAAAATAGAACCGCACTCCTTTCATACGTGTTGAAATGTTTCCACACGTGTCTGGTGGTTAAAGGTTAATGCATTACTGAGGGATAAACGTGTGCGTATGTGTGTGAATGTTGCATGTGCATGTTCCTCTGCATTAATCTGCCCAGAGGGCATCTAATCAGTCGCCTGGGGAGTAGCGAGGTGTCACGAGTTGGTCAGTCAGAGTCTCGGTAAACAAGACCTACCAATACCGGCCCGGTGTTGTCTTCCAGCCGCTTTAGCTAAGCACGAAGGACTTACTCTTTAACGCAATTTGTCAACTCATGAGTTCATACCTGGTTAGAACACACAAAGCTGAGTGGAAGCATGAGCAGTAGTCCAAATATACTTGTTGTCAACACCACCTTCGCCTCGCCTTCCTCACCTTCACTCGGACAGGTTTCCCCTCCAACACTTGAGAGCTGTGGGACACTTTGAAAAACCTTTACTGTAAAGAAGCTTTCGGGGAACATTGCCAGTAAGGAAACGCTGATGTTCACAATGTCTGCATTTAGCTTGGTCAAGGTGAGGCTGTTAACCTCACATTCTGGTAGCAGACACTCCACAGCGTGCCACAGTTACTGAGAAAACAGTTAAGTGGGACGATCTGGGGCTCTGACATCCTGGTTCACAAACTAAAACAGACTGTCAATCGACAGTACAGTCTGTGTATTCCGATGTTATTTTATTGTTATTCTTCCG
The DNA here is from genome assembly GCF_016859285.1 of Xiphias gladius. Lineage (NCBI taxonomy): Eukaryota > Metazoa > Chordata > Actinopteri > Istiophoriformes > Xiphiidae > Xiphias > Xiphias gladius. The sequence continues at coordinate 1,191,917 of NC_053404.1, read as the reverse complement.
GCGACGTCGCTGAAATCTTTTAGGTGGGTTAGCTGCTTATTAAAGGCAGTTTTCATTGCAGATTTTACCAAATGTTGCACACCCCCCCCCAACAAGCCAAAAAATGAAGAAACATAACGGACAATCTGAGAGAGATCACAAGCCACCCAGCCAAGACTAAACCAATGACGAACCTGACTGCACTGCAGCAAAGCCAGAGCAGAAACAACAACGTCCCGTCACCATCAAATAAGTTCTCATCCGAGCATTATGAAAGGTGAGGAGTCACGGAGCAAACAATCCCGAATAAATAAATATCACAGTACTGTAACGGTGGTAAAGTATTGGAAAAAATACGTTTACCTCCCATCCAACCTATAGCACGGAAGCAATGCGCCTCCTGGGAATTCTCCGAGACAGTTTGAAGGAACAGAGAGCAGCCCCAGACAGACTGTCTGAACACGTCCAGCTGAAGAAAAACACCCTGGAAATATATTTTGGCACTTAAAACTGTTAAATTCAATATAACACTAAAGACTTAGACTCAAACAGTGGAGTGCACAGAGTCTCTAAGGGGCATAGGCAATGTGGAAAAGGAGCCCTACTTGGCTTGGAGGGGTATGAATGCATGAGTTTAGCTAGAATATTAATATTGTTTACACACACATACACAGAGTTATAAACTATAAGACAGTGAGTCTAGGCCGCTTGCCTTGCTAATTCGCAGATAGACATGGTAGATGGTGACATCGGCCATCAACAGGTCGACCCATTCGTAGTAAAAACACGTTGGTCATGGCATTAAGGCAAAGATTGAGCCTGAGTTAAGAGTCCCTTCAGGATGCCCCTTCTGAGGAGAATGTCAGGGTCTCATGTGCTATAAGCTTTAGGCAAAAACTCACAAGCAGAGCAGCACTTGTGCAAACCAGAGAAACACCCGGGGGCACTTGGATTCCGAGGTGGTTTGGTTCGAGATTTGCACTCGAGTCACCCCAGTGCCCCTCTGCTGCGACATGAAGCGTGGTAATATCCCGGCAGGCTACAGGCACACCCTGGTTAAATGATGGTTACTCCTTCGGTCAGGACAAAAAGAGAAAGAAGCAGAGTACTGGAGTGAAGGCTAACTCTACGTCATAGAGTTACGCCATAACTGTAGATTACCACATCACAATCCTGGAACAAAAAGCAAACCTCAGGTGAAACGCAGATAAACGTCCACCTGTCTTGCGTCGGACACTCTTCAAACACTCTATCCCCACACCGCAATCCCGCCCACAGAAAATACAGAGTAAAGCAATAAAACCGGCGCTCACGCTCCCACCAGCGGTTACTACATACACATCAGAGCGACACTCGGCCCTTGAGACGGGGAAGCTACGCACACAGGCACACACACACCTGCGCTAGGAAGGACCCCCAACGATGACGCTAAGCTGAAACCCGTGGCACTTTCAAACAACATCTGAAGGTGTAACAAAGAAGTTGTAAATGACCCATATACAGTATATGATACTGTGTGTATGGTCTGGTAAAGGAAGCATCGATTATTACAGACATTTTCCTCATTACACACACAGTACACTGCAGTTTCTTGAGAACCCCTCTTCTTCTTCTGCCACCTTAAAAGACAGACTGACAGACATTAGGCTGCCATCCCTATCTCCTAGAGAAAAGATATGTGCATGTTTCATGTTTTTCATTTCAGAGCTTGAAGACATTAACAGACCGATATCCAGTTTTGTTCCATTGCTGCTTTCTGCACTTCTCTTTTCTACTCGGCATTTTTTTCTGGAATTTCCTTGCTGCCCTTTAGCTCAACGCATCTAAAAAACTTTATAAACTATTGCTGTTCCGTCCTTCCTCTGTCATTCCCTCTGCGGTATTATGCCTTTTTCATACTCTCCCTTGCTCTTTCCTGGCATGGGTTGCTCAGCAACATCAAGTGGCATTTGGTGGTACAGAAAAAAAAAAAAAAATTGTGGGAGAGGATCAGCACATTCAGTGTAAGGGGTCCTGGATTCACAGGGACTGACTCTGGGCGGACCTCTACTAAGGCTGTCAGTCACTGATTAAACAGTTCTGCTACTCGTAATTCTCAACATACACGCCGCATTTCAAATGGCGCTCGTTCACAGTACCCCAGGGAGGTTTTGATCACGTGCGGTGCTGTCGATTTTTTGATGGATGTTCAAGGAACCCGCAGTACACGCTATACTAAGAGCCCAGGAGTGATGCGCTTCTCTGAGGACTGCTGGCATCGGTAACGGGTGTCGCCGAAACGCTTGAAAACATTCACAACAGCTTTTGCAAAATGCAGTCAGTATGCGTGAAGGGCCTTACAAGTCACACACTCCTACACAGGCGTTTTCACTTTTGGCTGACCACACCATGACTCATGACTGCCGATTCCAGCTGTCGTCATCAGGAAACACTAACAAAACACAACAGACAGGCACAAACTTTAGCTACGTTGCCCCAAAGAACATCCTCCTGCCCAGCCGACCTACCGAACTTTCACACACAAACACTGTTAATTTGAACAAAGTGTAATAACATAGAGCTGGATTCGAATTTCAGCATTTAATTATCTTTAACAATGGCCTTTAATAGCGTCTCTGCACTTTGTAGTCAGATGTATCAGAGCTTTTAGAAAAAATTCGCAGTCATGATTACGACTTGGATGTTGTCGTGAAGAAACTGGTCAGTACGACGCAGCACGCAAACCAAACACCACGTCTCCCAGGACTGTTGGCGATGCTGACTGACACTAACACATACTGCACTCGGCCTGTTGTGGCTGTGCATACAGAAAAAGGCCCTGTCCCCCGCCTGCTGCTGTTAGGTTAATGGCTGATAGGGATTCAACGTCATACCTGCCGCCTCGAATACAGTATATGGTGCAATAAAGCTAACGGGAGTGTCAGGGAGGTGTCAATCAAGCACACTCTGCGAGAAGCGTAATCAGTGGGTTTACGATGGGTGTAGCAGGCCTTCAAGGATCAAGCCTTACATGTCTTTTTCAAGGAGGCGCAGGGAAAGCACAGGTGTAAATTACAGAATGAATGATGGCCGACTTTTATTTCGCAGCGTTGGTTTCAGGGTGTCAACATTGCGCAGGCTGACGACGGCGAGCCATTCATTTGATTATTTACGGCACGTCCGTGCCTTCCCTGCAATGACATGCTAAAATGTCCACTTGTGAATTTCACTGACTGTACTTCATTGAAGCAAGAGTATCTGTTATGCGGTCATAACTTTTTTCTCTTTGACATGGTGTTACTTCTTCAAATGCAGCTCGAGAACTTTCCACAACAACACATTGATCCCAGCGTGCACAGCTAATTACGATGTACGGTGCCCCAGTCAGCTCTTATATAATTGCCTCTTGAATGCTGGAGGTGCCGTGGCCTCCGGAGTATGACTCTTCCTTTGTCTGAAGCAACCAAATGCAGATCTCCTTATAATCCTCCACAAAAAAAAAAACACGCCTTCGCTTATTAGTCACATTTGGTATCTGAGAAAGCACTGGTTGTGATCTGACAAGGGATCCTGCCTTTGCACCTGGCAGTTAAAGGATTATGTTAATTTAGCCAAAAGGTTGGAGCAATTAACTGAAAACCAAATAAGCCTCTCCCCTTTCTACTTTAAGCTACTGTAACAAATTTCTGTGCGTGTCTGAGAGGAAATGCAGGATTCTCCCTCTGGATTTTCCTAGAAATAAAGATCTGTACCACGTTACAATGCACATAAATTGCTGTCACTTAAGAGGATCTGTACGTGTGAAAAGATATACACTGCACTAAGTATGCACATAATTGAGATAATGTAGAATTTAGTCAGAGTTAATGCTGTGAACATTATTAATCAGTTAATGACATATTCCAGTTTATATTGCGGGGTCGTATTGTTGGTGGATAGCTGCATGGCTAACTAGTATATAACCAGAGTTGAAAACAATAATTATGTCTCATAATTGAAGTTTAATGAACACGAGCGCAGCCTTCAGACAGGGCTCTGTGGGTTTAGCCTCAGTCAGAATGTACACACAGAAGGTACACCCGACCAGCCAACCTGTGCTGACCCCGCCAAAAGGAGGCAAGCGCTCTGGTTGGGTGGGGGGGTCTGACATAGACAGGAGATTTGGGGCTTGAGGCACTTCCACACTGGCTTTGTCCACACAAGACAGTGCATGTGTTGTGATGACATTTATTTATCTTGGTGGGCCAGACTACTTGAATTTCAAGTATCCAGTGGCCTCATTTACTGTATTCTGGTATCTTTTGTAGCAGTTTTGTAGCAGCGTGTTTTTTCTTAGCATTCGGCTCATGTAACATGTGACACTGACACTGTCTTTCGTATGTTGTGCTAATGTGTTTGTTTTTTAATGATAGACTGTGATTTTAGATGTTACTGTTTTCATTTCCATTTCTCTTTTTTCGGTCAGATCTCCTTTTTGGGTTCTCTAATCTCACCAGCACGAGCCCTTTGTTAGTATTAAGTCTTTTTACTTGTGTAAATAAATTAAAACTACCACTAATTAGCACGTGCAGTGTGTTGAGCTCTCTTATTAGGTATACATCTAGCTACAAACAATGCAGTCCAGCAGCCCTGCGGTGCAGCATTATGAAGCTTATACTATTCGGTTTATGTTTACACTGAGTCAGAGAGATGTTCATGGCATGATTTTCTTTCCACCTCCAGATAAAATATTAGAAACCTGTCAATACAACTCAACCTCACCAGCAGCTTCCCCCTCCAAAGCACCAAAGAGCTGGATCGACGTCCATGCTACTTCTTTCGGGGAGCTTTGGAACAGTGACGAGCCCCGGGGTTTAAGGTGAGAAAAAGAGCACAAAACATTTCTGTCAAACACCGACAGCTGTACAACGCGCAGTAAACTTGGTGTCGACTCACGCCCGGGCCTGTGAATCTGCTCTCTGATCTTTCAGGCCAACCAGGACTCTGAGTCCAATATCACGGTCTGCAGAACAACAACACCCAGACTACTGATGACGACGAGGGTGAATTAGTCTGGTGATTTTCCCGCTGATTTGCTCGTCAGTGGAGCTGCATGATTCATAATGGACTGAATGCTTGCGGGAAATGTAAGATTCTTTCTTCAGTCTTCCCTCAGGTCACTTATCGCTCCATTAGAGTTTTTTTTTCTTCTGCTTCAAATGAAATACAGTATGCTGCAGAGTCGTGTGGACGAGCCATCTGACTACTTCCTGGCATGACCGAGAAGACCAAAGCTCCAGTTTTCGAAAATACAAACGTTTTTTTATCGAAGCTGCTTTCAGCCATCAAAGACAGCCAATGATGACTCTAACTGACACACAGGCAGCAATGAATGGTCCAGTACTGGCCCCATATGTCCGTCAAACGCCAATGTGTGGTTGGGAATCCAACTCTCAGCTCCCATATGGACCGTAGCCCTAAGCATTCTCAGAAACATCTGAATCCAGTAAAGGCGGTGAGAAGCACCACCGCCTCTCATCCACAAGTAGTCTCATTTAATTGTTTCTACCATCTCCAGCACTCCTGCGCTCTCCGTCTACACTTTTAATCAACTGCTGGATGTAACAAGTTGAGGCCTAGTCCCTGGGGATGGTTCAAAGTCCTTCTGGGAAAACAGAGGACATTATTAACCGAGGAGAAGTAGAGAGAAAGAGAAGAAAATTAAAACATTTCATTCCACGGTGACTCCTGGAATGTGATCATCACAGGTTGATCGAATCTCAAAGCCTAAGATTATTCTGGGATAGATGTTTCTATCTTGAGAACCAAGCTATTTTTTAGGGCTGATTCTGATATTTGCACGTTTCTTAAAAACCGCCTTCATCTTCATACGGAGACTAGGGTCATAGAGCTGTTGAGAATAAGGCCAACAAGATGAACATTAAACAGCTACTCTTCATGTTAATCAGAACTCTCATCTCTGTCAAATATTCTGCTCTGATGATAATTTGCTGAATATTTGTTCTGATTCTGATGCACTGTGGTTTGAGAGAAGAAATGGAATGGATTTGAACTTCCTTGAGTCCATGCTTGCATAACATATTGCATTTGTTAGTCTTTAATTCACGCAGCAACAGCAACTGAACTCTCTAACTTTGTGTTTTTCCGAGTTGGTGCCCAATAAATACTTGAGCTGAGAACAGGACTACGTGTTTCCCAGCTCTCACGAGCTCCATGATTGCTCTTTTTCGAGGAGGAAAAAACCTCAGAAGCAGCGATTAGACCGCGCTGCAACTTCAAAACACTGAAAAATGAGCTTCAGTGGAACGGACAAAGTATTCATGAGTTCATGTAGTTGTGGCGTAGGGCGGCTGTGGCTCAGGAGGAGTCATCCACTTAGCAGTGGCCCGGTGGTTCGATCCCCGTGTGTTGGGCAAGACACTGAACCCCAAAACTGCCCCCGGCTGTATCATCGGTGTACGAGTGTTATGTACAGAAAAGCACCGTATGAGTGTGTGTGTGTGTGTGTGTGAATGGGTGAACGTGGCAGAAGTGTAAGCGCTCTGAGTGGTCGATAAGACTAGAAGAGCGCTGCGTAAGTGCCGACCATTTACCGTGTACCATTCATTCTAATACCCTGCTGTTTCCTGGATGCAGCACCTGTCCTCCTCCTAAAAGCCTCCTGTGTTAAAGCAGAAAGCGAAGCCCCGCTTGACTTGTGTATGTGAGTGACGCAGCTGTACAAGGTTATTGGGATGTTGTTGTGATGAAATAAGTCTGACAGGTTTCCTTATCATCGGTATGACTTGTCCACGAGGCGATAGAAGAACAGTACTTTTTCATATGGACGTGAAGCTCAGCCTCTGTTGTCATGTACTGTATGTAGCCGTCCATGAAATCAACGGTCGCTGGCAAGAAATGAGAAGCCTGCTTCTGTCTACCTCTTTCTGAAATTGTTTTGAGTGGCAAATCTGCCACAGGTATCATTGTAAACTGCGTATTCGCCGTATGAGGATGGAAACAAACGGGCGTAGCGACGGCAGCTAATCAGGGTTTTGATCTAACGCTGCGGAGGGAAAACTGAATGTAAAAACTTGTGTTTCGTTTGAGTAGTCAGGCTCCGGGGGTACCCTGTCCTGCCCTTCACTGCTGCCTTACACAGGACACTGACTCATCATCTTCCCCGTGACCTTCTTCTTTTTAGCCCTGGCATGCACACAACGTAGGCATGCCAGGCATGCCTTAAACGTGCCATTAAAATCTCAGCACCGGCTGGCTCCTGTTCAAATGCTCAATACTAGTCGATTCATCTCCCTGCAGCCGAAGGTTGCAGTTCACCACCATCCCTGAGTCTTCTCATTTCCACCCCCAATAGAAAATGCTTCCCTGGTTTTTTTAAATTTAAATGCACAAGTATTCTCCGCTCCTGTCTGCCATCTTCATTTATTGGAATTTATTGTCAATAAATACAGTAACAGTCAGAGGTAGAGATCTCTGGCTCCCTCCACGACCGTCTTTAATCAACACGGGCTGAAGGGACGAGGCTGTTAAATGAAATTCCACAATGCGTGAAGAAGCTTGACGCCTTCACTTTTGACCGGTGGATGGTTATAAAATGCAAAGAGATTCTGCCCCAGCACTTGAACGTGGGAACAATAATGTTTCCGTATTCCAGGATATTAATGTCCCTTAAAGTCAAAGCTAAATTTTCTTCCTTTGTCACCGCGCTGTATATCCCGGATGAATTGCTCGTTATGCGAGGGAGTGACACCGAGTGAGCGTAACAGACCGGATTACTTCATGTCATTTAACCATGCGTTGTTGGCATTTCCAATCAGAAGAACAAGCTCTCAGTCTCAGAGGAACTGTTTCTGTGGCACTAGAACCAGCTTATGCGGTGGAGTAAGTCGGGGGGTCAGCAGCGGCTGCCTGAACCTACACGTATCGGCCCACATGCACATCAGGGGCGTAGTGTACAACCATGGGGCACAGACCACACCGCGCTGCCGTGGGGGGCTTTTACAGTTCCAAGGATTAGACCACCGATGTGTGACATCATCAATTTTCGGCTCAAATAAGGGATTTTGCTCAAATAAGTATTACTTTGCCTGGCTGTTATGCTCCTGACTGTGTATTGACCTCGAATTATTATTTGTGCGAGAGTCTGTACAAGTAGCTCATGACAACAGAGGCTGCGCCCAGGGGAGGAGGTGAACACCAGAGAGGAACAGGGCGCTCCGGTTCCTCTCCTCGAGGCCGTCTCACTTGTCTATTCCCGTACGATGAGCGAAGAACTATCTTCACCGTGTGTGATGGTATACGTCCATCTGGCATTATAAAAAGTCTCATGTCAACTCTGTATTCTTGAGCATTTGCACGGCAGGCTCTCTCTCTGTGTAGCTTGTTCCCTTGCCGCCAGAATAAACAAGCTACTCTTGTGAATTTCAGACGGCGTTCCCGAGTTTGTTTTCCAATTCTCCTATCACCGCTCAAATAGACGTGCACAACAACTGCCTCTAACTGTGTCAGCTCTGAATCCCCCGTCTGAATCTATGATTTAAAATGGAATTTTTTTATGTAAGACAGATGAATGTGAGGCACTTTCGAAGCTGCAGAGTGACGCCACAATGTAGTAATGTAGTATTGATGATGCTATTATTTTTAGAATTCAATGCTATAAGGTCACCTGTTCTCCAGCCCAGTTTTGATGAAGGAAAAGAACTGGAACGGGAACCAGACATGTTAATCAGTTTCAACAGCGCTGAAAAACAAGAAGGGTCTGGACATAATGAAAGAGCTTCAGAGTAATGACAGCACTTTGCTGGTATATAGTTTATTTCCAAATGAAAATGCAAATCTTTCAGGCAGAATATTCTCCCTCTCTGAATGTGCAAGGACTTCAAATGGCCGTCACATGAATGAGGCTGCGGAGGAGATGTGGGCTGAGCATCAAATCCATCAGAAGCGGGTCGATAGGTGTGACCTCGTACAGAACATTCTTCCTAATTTGTCTCTGAGGGGACACACATCTCGCAACTGCGACAACACGGGAGCATCCGTTAAGGTGGAAACAGGGATGTATTCCACGAGACAGCCGACCCCCAAACGGCGTAGATTCACGAAAGGAATCATCAGCACTTTAGGACCTGCAAGTTAAAGGATGCCATAGGCTGATGAGTGACGTCGTTTTAAAATAGCTGAAGGTGATGTAGGTATAGAGATGTTGAGGAGCATGGATGCAAACAGTGACAGGAGTGTGCTTTAGATTCCTAAGCTGGAAAACAGCCATGTTGAAATGTAAAAATCAAACCTCAAAATTGAGTCTCACTGCTCATAAAGTAGTTTCCAATTAATTCCCGGCTTTATTTTGCCTAGCACTGTGAAACCAAAACTGAGAGAACAACAAAAAAGAGATGGAATATCAACACGCACCTACAGTGGTAATTTAGCAACCAACTAACATTTTCACAGAATTAATAATTCACAGAATCAATTGTGCAGCTAGTCACACACAGACAAGTCCACAACACCCTTCACTCATTATGCTCTCGCTTATAATACACCCACACTGCTCTGGTGTCAGTTGATTAAGTGGATATTAGGAGATGTACTGTGAGGCGTTGTTCTAGTGAGATGCTGTTCTACACAGTCGGATTTCTCTCCTTTTCCAACATCGTTAATTAAACATGAACATAGAGATCCGACCCCTCCTTGTGTTGCCCGTTCCTCTTTCTCCATTTCCATTTTCCCAAGATCTACTCTTACCCCTCCTAAGTAAAGAAACGGCTTTCGAAAGGTCCGCCTGTTAAATGTTTTAACAGGCGCTGCCGAGATTTACTCTTTGCCTTCCTTGTCCTTGGCTGGTAAACACAATCTTCCCGCCTGTCCCCTACCTGCTATTTAAGAGCGCACCGGCTCGGTACCTACCAGGAGGATGCGCTAGGATTTATGGGGAGGGAAGCCAGCGAGCCTGTTGGCCTGCTCAGGATTCATTGCACGGCTACAATACCTCATGCACGGGATGGGAGAGTGCAGAGCGGGGCTCATCTGAACTTATTCAAATGAGAGCGTGTCTTTGAAGCGTTGCATGGGGTGAGCTTGGTTACGGGTCCCGGAGGATCTGCTGTTGACAGTCTCTCAGGTTTTCTAACGAGGGGAGCCTTGGCATGCGCCTTAGGGTTTGTTCGCAACCACTTGGTCTGCCTCTATGATCACTCCCTCCGCTTCTTTATCTCCCCTTTTAGATGCGGCCTTGAGTTCCATTTTGAGGATTTTGAAAGGCAAACACGTGACAACACCGTGTACACTAGGTACCGGTTCGGGGCTACCGTAGCTGTGTCATTCATAGCGGTTTTTCTCCAAGGATGCTCTGAGAGTAACTGATGCCTGGAGTCCACTCTGGCTGCCACAGTGGATTCTCTTACACGCCTCTCTGCTGACAGTCACCATCTACCACATGTTTACCACTGCAGCGCCGGGATACTAATATTACTACCTGGTGATGCACTGCAGGAAGACGTTATATTCATACACGAAATTTAAGCTGCAGCAAGGAGAGGTGAGCTTAGCACAAAGACTGAAAGCAGGGGGAAACAATTAGCCTGGGTCTGCCTGAAGGTAAGAAAATTCCCCCGCCAGCCTCTCTGGGCTCACTAATCAACACCTCGTATCCCGCTTGCTTAATTCACACAAAAACACAAGTGTGAAAACGACAAGCTGGGGTTTTATGGGAGGTTATGTCAACGGAGACAAAGAAACTGCCTGTCACTTAAGGCTGTTTGACAGCAGCTGATTAGCTTAGCTTAGCACAAAGACTGGAATCAACCAGTCTTTATCTTAAAATAAAATCTCTCTCCCCGATATAGCTTCATATATATATCAATCTTCTCACCTTGCACACAACAAGAAAGCAAATAAGTGTGTTTCCCAACACTAGTCCTTAAATGGCTGTACTTTTATTCCTTCAGTCATCTCAAGGCGCAGAGTGTTTGAGCAAAAAGTCCCAGAGAGCCGGGGTAAATATATAAGCCAGTCGGATCAGAAAAGATCTCGAAAACGTCAGGGTCGGTCTGAAAGGAGAGCAAACTGCTGTCAAATATGCATAATAAACCCTGCCTGCAGCAACACTCAGTGCTGTACACTCACATTCGACGGCAACTTGTCAAAGTCAAAGGTGAACAGGTGAGACTGTGAAGACAGACTGAGTCATGCAGCATCGTGTATGCAGGCCTGGTCTTCTCCGGTATTTTTTACTGAACGAGTAGTGCTGGCCCAAAATGAAGGACCGAATACTTTCCACTGGTGTTTGTGAGTTTGATACAAATCAAGTTTACACTGGTACGTTCGTCCTCCAGGAAGCAGCCACGAAACAGTCCTCTGTTATGATTTGGTGCTATATAAATAAAAGGGCACTGAATCGAACTGACTCGCCTGCTGCTGATTGCAGCTCTCGTGCAGACACTTCCCCCACGTGTAGATTCTGGAGAGACTCAGCGGTTCGCTTTAGTTGCACCACGTTTAGCGCCCGTTAGTGTTAATAACTGTTTTAAATTTCGATTTAAAAGCTTTTTGTATCTCTAGGTTATATTTTATTTCTGATACCGCCATGAAGCAGTAGAATTTTGATTCAAGTCTGAAATTGGCACGACAACCAACACTCGAAATATATGAACTGCTCGATACATTTAGGGGTCCGCACCCGAGGGAATGTAAGACTCGAACCTCCCGGCAAGACACAACACCGACATTACAAAGGCAACTGATTTGGAATAAGATGTGAATGGACGTACGGACGTCCTCACAGTTAACTTTTGGAATTTTCGTGCCGTTCTTTTTAAACTGATAAATGCTGTAGGTGCGTTTGTGTTCAGCTCAGGCTTCGTGCTGTTTTAAGTCAAAGATTTTTTTTCCATTTAAAAAAAAAAAAAAAAAAAGCTCACCATATTACATATCAGGTGGCGGACTCACAAAGAGAGAAATGGTTCTCGCTAAAAATGCACATCTGCTTAAATCCTGAAAAATCCCAAATGCCTTTGTGTTTGACTGAATGTTATCCACCGTTATGCTGCTGATGTCCCCAGAATGTGAGGAGAATATTTAGATGATGAAAGCAGCGTTTTCTTACAGGCCTCCCATTTCCGTCTTTTCTTTCAACAGTGGTTTGTAACTGGCCTGGAATATTTCCAAAGTCGAAGAGGGGGGTACAAATAACCGCAAGGTGCCTGATTAGAGCCAAGCTCTTACGTGACTCTGAAGCGAGGGACTTGACAGAGTCCCCCACAGCAGATACGCGACAGGGACATATACACATGTAGTTGTCAATTGTTACGAAAGTCATTTCAGCTCTCTGGCTCCCAACAGCAGCCGATCCTCTCCTTCATCTGCTCTTTAGAGGACACGGCGACGTCAGGCTGCTGGGGCTGCTAATGATCTGAGTCGCAGAAGTCGCTTACGGCGTATTACATCCGGACAGAGTTGACAAAGTACGGATGTGATGGTACAGAGCAGTTGGAGTGGAGAGGCGGGATCTCTCTCGTTGTGTCTCCCAGCCGGTGAGCGCATTGAGCAGATTTTCCGGGCTCGCTTTCCGAGGACTGCGCGGAGCTGAGCCCTAGGATCGTGCCCTTAAAACGTGATTGCCACTCAGTCCCTATTTGTGCTGACCGAGCGCTCTGTCTGCATGCGTAATGCACCTCTCGGGCTCGGTGAGCCATATAGGTAGAGGTGATAAGCCTCTGTCATGTAGAGATGCTCCCTACTGTATATGTTCTGCAGCCGTTGGCAAATCAGAGCCCACTTTATTGTGACCGTGACTCCGACAGCTCCCAGTCTTCAATATGTATCCAAAATTCGAAACCCTTTTTGCTGAATTGCATTTGTTCGTGGAAAAGTATGAACGACATTATTCTTCTTCTACTTAGAGAAAAACAAAACAAAATTATCATAATTGAGCAATACAAAACATTTAATTAATTTTCCAATATACCTTCCTGGTGTGACTCAGTAAGCCGTCACGCTCCAACATTAAGTGCTCTTGTCTGGGTTTATTTGCTGCTGACATTTAGGCTTTTTTTTCAGCCTCACTTTATCACTAATTGAAAATAGCTACAATTACCTTTTGAAAAGGGGACATTAGAATACTGAGGCGGTAATAACGTCATAGGAAAATACCGTTTGAGTCAAGTTGGTAGGAGGATGATTTTTCAGCAATCAGATCCCACCGCCGCCAGTACGAGAAGCCACAGCGGCTGGAAATGTTAGACCCAGAAAGAAGCTCACAAAGCCGAGGAAAACGTCTTGCTGCAGAATGTGAATAATTAACTTGTTTTTACCACCAAAAGCACACAGACCTGCTCAGCAAAGACCTCTGAGATTGCACTGTCTCTACCCAAAAAGTAAGCTGCAGACAGTTTAAGGGCTCACAAATACAAACATTACAAAAGACTGACTTGAAGCATAATGTCTGCATGACAGGATCTTGTGTATCCTACACAGGAAACAGTCAAATGTATCTTCTAACTTTGATCGTATAAGGTGCCTTTGTCCCAGTTGTGTATGTGAAGATGGATACGTCTACACATCGTAACATGTCAGATGTATTTTGAACTGTTTGTTCTTTTCTGAGACAAAATAAAAAAAACCCTCATGCTTTGGCTCAAGGTGATTTAAAGTGAGTTTGATGGTTCCTTGGTGGGTCCGAATGGAGGATTTCTGCTCTCTCGTCTCAGATGAGTATCTCAGCTTCACTTAAAGCCCTCCATGACGCTAAGCTCCCCGTGCGAGCCCCGGGGTGCTGCCTAATCTTTTCACGTCCTCGGATCCAGGGGAACTCCGAAGCAATTTGGACCGCCACAAATGGTTTTTCCTCTCTCCTGTTTCGGGGCGACTGTGAGTGTTGATGAAGCCTAAATGCCCCCCGGGTGTGATGTCCTTGTAATTATGCGCATACTGGACACTCAGCCAAAATCAACAGTCACCGGTTACAGTCAATATAACAGAGCTCGATAAGGACAGTGCATTGAAATTGTGTATATAGGTGCAGTAGTTTTAAGTCTTGACCAACTTCCTGTGTCATACCGGTCACTGTGATCTGGACGGTGGCCATAAAGGGACATAAAACTGAGAGTTAGGGCGAAATGTTATGTGTAATAAAAGAGAGTTGCTGAAGAGAGAGGAGTAACCTGCGGACATCTCTCGACGGGGGATTTCCTTCGTAACCTCAAGGGTGGGTTCTCGCCACTTGACATGGAGAATCTTCTTCTCCCTGTTGCCAGCAGGCTGTTGCCGTGGTATTTCTGCACCGTCAGTCATACGGTGCAGCGGTAGTTTGAGGATTTTTTTCCCCCCCTCGGTCTCCTTTAAATAAAGGATGAGTTTCTGTGGGTGGCACTCTTCGCCTGCTCGCTCGTATTGGCTTCTCCTTCTTTAACTTATTCTGAACAAACGTAAGAAATGTAGAACACACCACTTCCTGTGGGCCAGGGAGTCTTTCCTGGGAAGGACCTACCACCCAGTGTTTACAACAGCTAATGCAGAGGCTCTTACAAAGTGGATATACTTTAAATCACTGTTGTGTTTTGTCAATCAGTGATCAAGAATAGCACTTATTTATATGATAATGTAGGTGATTATTGCTCTGATCTCTCACAACAACTCCTGGAAATTTGATTGCTTCATTTAAATGAAGTGCGCGTCTTGAATATGTAAAGAGACCTATTAATGATGCCAGTAATCTCCTGAGACGAACGCAGAATTTTTTTAGAGGACTCAAAACAAGTCCAAAGTAACATGAGTGTGGAGCTGAATCCTCTGAAGCCACGGGGGGCATTTCTTGATTGTTTTCTGTGTGTGGTTCCACATGAGCATTCTCTTTGGTTGCTCCTCTTCAGAGCCCTCCATCCCAGGGAAAGAAAGATAAAAGGAAAATACAAAGCCCATTTCTTTTGCTGCTCTGCACGGACCTGTCAGTTGTTATTATGTGGATTTCTTTTGCAGTCTTCAAGCAGAAAATAAAAGGTTTAGCGGTGGTCAGTCCTTCACAGGCCTTCGCTAACATTTGTTTCAAGGAGACACAGGAGGACTCAATACTATGTAGTATAGTATAGTGCTAGTAACCGGTATTAGTTAATGACTAAAAAGTAACTGGTTTTTTATGTTGTGGCGGATCAGGGCATTTCTTATCTGTTGCCACACAACCAGCAGAGACTCTAGGAAGCTACTGGCCACAGCCAAGAAAAGGTCTGGTACATGCAGTAACTCCCCTGTATGAAGTCTGTACACAACGGTTTTTACACGGATTAAAAAAGCAAGATATAAGGTGTTAATTAGTGAAGCCAACCTGTCGCAGGCTACGACGCCATGTTTCCCGTACACAACGCGAGAGTGGTATCAATCCCCTCATCCAACCCTGCACAAAACAACAAGTGAGTTTATCGTTAAAGTATCGAGAATCCTTTTAGAACCGTGTTGCGGCCTCTCTTTTCTCATTTATGTATTTATTATGAGCTCTGTCAGCAGAGTCCTCTTTGAGTGTTCCCTCAAAGAGCAGAGGCTTTTCCACCAAATCTAACTGCGTAATCATTTGCAACGAATGGTCCTTTCCTTGACTCAAGTGTCTCTGACTGAAACCCACGGTAGTGATGGCGGCCTGGACACTTTAAAGGACTGACCACCGGTAAACCTAGAAAGAACCCAGAAACCAAGAACCAATCAATAGTCCTGCATAAAACCCGCGGAAAACATTTTTTTAACGATTCCTTTTGTACGGATTCGACAACAACACGCTAATCAGTGAGCTTCGGAGGTGCTGCTGGCTAGCTGTTTCCTCTGTTTCCAGTCTTATCGCTAAGCTATGCTAACCAGCTGCTGGTTCAGGCGACGTGCTTGCTGCACAGGTGTGAGAGCAGAATCACATCTGTATGGAATCACCACACCATGGATTGCACGTGTGCGAACCAGCCCCGCGCCTCTATTCTGCACCTTGGTAATGTCGACAACCGTCTTTCCCCCAGCCAGCCGCCCGAAACTGTCCTGCTTTTTCAAAGGTCACAATGTTCTCGCTCGCGCATCTGTACAGGCGATTCCAACACGGTGAAGACGACGCGCTGCCTCCACTACTGCACTTCCGGTTTAGTTGAAGAGGTTTTTTTCACAGAAAATAATTCAGTCGTCATCACATGCAGCTCTGTAACACATATGCTGAGATCACTGTGCTAAAATCTCGCCCCGTTCCAGTAAAGCCTTTACCCTTTGTGCGTAAAAAGCCTTGATGCTTCCCGCCATCTGACTTAACTTAACTTAAATGAAACACTTTTCCAGTGGTGTTAAGTGGCTTGTGTGTGTTTGTGTGTACTTTTTGAATTGGCAAACCTATTAAGACTCAGATACACAGTGAAATATAGCTTGAAGTCCACAGCTAATCCGTCTCAGATGCACATGGAAATAAGCAGCAAATATAGGAGCAGCTGAATAGGTCAGGTAATTGTTTCGTTCTTCTTGTTACAAACCAAGGGAGACATTTTACTCATGTTTCCATTCATGTACGCAGAAGGAAAGGGAATTATTGTGAGATGGTACTTTATTGGTTTCAAGAGAGATGGAATTGCACCAGCCCAGAGTCTTAGTCGAATTAACATATCCTGCATTTAAAGCATTTGACATGTACAGTGGGTACGTCTACTCCAAAGTCATCTTACACAAACCATTGAGACTTTAAGTTCACTGAATCCAGTTTTTAATATTTAAATGAACTATAAAAAGCACATTAAAACATTTTCTCATTTTAGTTACAAAAATGGGTCACCTAAAGGGCTTCTCATTGCATTCACAGAAGGATTTGAACAGTGGATGTCTAACAGTTAACGTTTTTCTCTCTTTAAAAAAAAATCCCCACCCAAAATATATAAACTTAATTGCTTAACCAAGGTATATACAGGGCATAACATCCTTGCATTTTAAAGGTTATCAAGAAAGTTTGAGGTATACAACCAAAATAAAAAAGCCTGTCAGAAAACAAAACAGAAAAAAAAAAAGAAAAAAAAAAAGAAAAACAACAAATAGAATTAAATAAAGGAAAATGAATGCCATGATTGCTTCCTACTAGCACAGGATCACAACATTAGTGGGAGATGTTGCCGTATACGTGCTGGTGTGATATTTCCAGTTGTTTCACCGATGGTCACAAGGGCAAAACAGCAAATAACCTCAAGCTTTGGACTGTCAATATATACAAAGGGCATACAGTCTAATTTAGCAATGGAGAATTGTTTGAATGCTCACTTTATTTGCTTCGTGACAGGTACACAGTATGTGTTGAACAAAAAATACCGGAATTATAAATTTATTTGATAGAATGATGTCTTCAACTTACACTGTATATCTTTGAGCCAACATTGGAATTAAAGAGCCAGAAGCAGAATCTGATACACATGCAAGTTTTGAAAGTGGATTCAGAAATAACAGTATTGTACAAAATAATAATTACAGTTTTTTATAATTATCAAAATACACCTTCTTTCTTAGCACCTCTTTATACTTTTGTGTGTTTTGAACAAGCACCATTGTAGTCGTTTTCATACAGCACCTGGAGAATCCAGAGAGGAGGTCTGTGTCCCCTTATGTCGCCCGACCCCCCTCTCTTGGTTACCTCCGATTCACCCTCCTCTGCCACGCGTTCAAATGTCCTTCACCTTTGCTCCGTAACGTGGTTAAGTCATGTGGTTCGAGCCCTACAAGGGCAACAAGTATTTTCCTGGGTTACACGTACATACATGGAAAGACATGTTTGCTACACCATCTCTTATTCAAAACTTGCATGTGGCATAGAAAAGGGTGGGGGGCTAGAAATGGGGTTTGGTGGTACCCAAAACGTCTCAACTTGACTTTCTTTGCTGGCCCCATCAAGTCCTTTTTTTTTCTTTTTTTCATTTTTATTTAGCCAAGGAAGCAGACGGGCCCAACTTCAAACCCGAACTTCTGGTTAGGGTCCCCAAAGTCAGTCAACATGACATCGATGATTGGAACCTGATCGATTTTGGGAGTATTAATCTCCATCACAGTCTTTCCATAGCCCTTCCTCGTCTGCAACGAGAGAGACACACGGACAAAGAGAGAGAGAAACCAATTAGAGCCAGCAAATCCCAGAAAAATACACCCATTTTGTCACGTTCCTGACGGCACTAAACCTTTTACTGTGCGTTCACACTGCGAGCAAGCTGATCCTAGGTCAGTCCCTTCAATTCCTGAGGACCCGAGCTACTTAGAAAACTTTACTAACGTGTGGCCGAGAGGAGCTGAGCTGTCATCAGTTACAGCTTTCAAGTCCTCCTTGTTGCACTATTAATGCGATTTCATTTCAGGAGTGATACTTCTGTTAAGCAAGCGCCTAATGGATGAGAAACTAATTACGACTATTCAAAGCCTGACATCTCTTCAACGTTTGTTTGAAACACCACAGGAGTAAATGTGTCAGAAATCGTGCTTGATTTTTGTTGGGTGATAATCTCTTAATGAGGGTTTGGTTTTTTTCCCCCATAATAGCACCCGCTAGCTAGGTTAACTCATCCAAAAAATCTGACTTGAAAGACCAAAACAGCACAAAAAGCACATACTGTAACTAACACAGCCCCTCTGAATGACAGACCCGCTCATTTAGACAAACCGGCTCTATGGACAGGGCTTACCGCGCATCCGTCTGAGAGGGCCTTGATGTAAGGGTTATTGTCATAGGACATCTCCTCGTCGTTGGCGCCCAGGAAGCGCAGCGCCTTGTCGTAGCCGTTGCTGCTGGCGTCGTGCCACGCCACAGACTGGTGGCAGCTGTAGGTGAAGTTTTGCCTGGCCGAGGCCGTCAGTAGTCTGAGGAAGGTCATCTGTACCATGTTTATTGAGTTTCCGTCTGCGTCGACGTAGGAAAGCTGTTGGGGGGCAAAGGGACACGTTTTCCACGTTTGACCTCAACAGTTGGACATTTGTTTATAAATGAGAACAACAAAATATGAAAAATACATAAACAGAAGAAATATAAGAAAGAAACTAGAAGAGGAATATGTAAAAATACGAGGCAACAGTCCAACATAGTAGTAAAGCATTTCAAGGACAGAACAATAAAATAAACTGTAAAAACATTGCTACCGGAAAATAACCTGAGCTTGTTTAACATGATTTGATAAACAGACGAAGATGACAGACGACACACGCACTGCATCTCCAACAGCCAGATCAATAGTCAGCTTTATATCTACGTACATGAGCACTTGGCCGCATTACGGAAAATTCAAGCAAGATGACGATACTTCGACTGCCTGGTGAAATATATGTGAATAATTGAATTAGTCTAAAATAAACTCAGCAAAAAGAGTTCTGGGTTCCAGGGAGAATTGAAATGGAATTTTGTAAATAAGATTAAGATGGTGGTATATTAACGCCAGAGGCAGCTGAAAGATTTAAATGCTGGAAAAAAAAGGTGCTGATAGTTTATTTCTGTGAGAAGAGGCAGCGAATCCAACAAATTTCCTCCGCACTGTGTGGTACAAAGGAAATTCACATCAGTTCATTAGGATACTACGGCGCTGACTCACATAGTACTGAAGTAATCTGGGGTAAGAATGAATTCAAATCTAGCAAACAGGTGGAGTAAGCATCGATGTCTGCTAAGCCATCTGAATCGCAGACGTTGACCTCTGCTCGTCAACCTCGCCAATCCAGAAGTTTCTTCACAGTTTCACAGCCGGCGTGCGGAGACCCCGCCACACGAGGACTTACACTTAGGCATCAATTAGTCTTAATAATTAGTACTTTAATTCTAACATGGTCAACATTATCTAATTACTACATTCAATTTGGAGTCTTCCTTAAGAGGCTAACGTGCAATATAGAGTCCAGTACATGAGCACACTAATGTGTGTTAGGGTATTCTGCCTCAGTTCAAAGACAGCAGAAAGACAGAGCTTTCTAAACACTGGGAGAGAAACACCTGGACATGTAGAGTACGTTTCACTTTTACGTCAGCGCGACACCAGTCTGTTGGAGAGGATCAAACTTGTGTCTGTCATTTCTGACTCCAAGAAACGGCAGCAGATGTATACTGAGGAACTGTTCAAGGGCAGAGTGCGGCCTACTGGAATGCTGAACTCAGGTATTTTGCTGGAGTCCTCTGTAATGTATTTTTGATGCTTTCTTCTTTACATGGAACAAACTGAGAATTGTAATGTTCCCACAATAACTAAAAATGGGGGTTACTTCATGCGGATGTAGATCATTAGAACCAAAAGCCAATCTTTAACGAGTTAAAAGCACATCCCTTGTGCTCTGAAATTCGCTCTGCTCTGGCTCACACTCAAACCGTTGGGTAGTTTGGGATTTCTTTAAGGGGTCACCGCCCAACAGTTTAATCAGCGGAGCTGCTATTTGAGTCTATGAGCAGCTGCTTACCATTTTGCATGCACAGGTACATAGGAGAGAGCAGGAAAAATTATAGAGACAGGGCGAACCACATAGT
This sequence comes from Xiphias gladius, assembly GCF_016859285.1. Taxonomy (NCBI): domain Eukaryota; kingdom Metazoa; phylum Chordata; class Actinopteri; order Istiophoriformes; family Xiphiidae; genus Xiphias; species Xiphias gladius. Next base: position 1,171,483 of record NC_053404.1, on the reverse strand, counting down.
GCAGCCCTGGGTGAAGGAGTTTCTGCTGGAGAAGGTGGATGACACAACAAGAAAGAAGGAAAAAGACTTACTAGTTTACCACGCTTAAATTCACTGAACCATGACCCAGGAACTTCTTTGGGCCATGAAGATATTCTGACCTGTGGAAAATAAAACCAGACAGAGTGTATTAATGGCAGACACGATCGCCGGCTTTATATTTTGCTACGACTCCTGCAGTGAACTTGAGAAAAGCCTGTTTTATAAAGCACAACCTCAAGGATGGCATCAACGTTTATCATCTGGGAGCAGAGGATAAACCTGTGTGTTATTTTAATATCTTTGAAATATCTTTCGTAGTCATATCATTTTACAGTGTTTGCCTTTTGGTGGTTTTTGTTTGCAACAAAGTTTTGCCCTGAAGCAAGTCAAATGGCTCGCTTTGGCAACTCCACCCGTTTTAACATGATGGCATCGCATTCAATGAGAAATCACGATTAGGAACAGGCAGTTATGAATCCTGTGGGTACAAATCCAGAGTCACTTACTCCATTGGACTTCTTATCTGGATGGATGCAGGTTTCGCCCCCAGCAGTGAAGTTACAGTAGACTTTGAAGGAATCCCCCGAGCAGCCTTGGTTTGGATCAATCCAGTATTCGCCTGAGGAGAACCGAGCACACTCAAACATCCGTTCCACTGATGCCCACAGAAATAGGCTTGAAGCTGCATTTCAAAATTGAGTGTGCTGGATTCCTTGATCCTATGTGAAATTCTGCTTAAAAGTAATTTACTGCTCATTTTCATGGCTCACACAGGGCTGGATAAAGTGTTATTATTATGCCTGAAACAGGCTGTAATTTATGTGCAACAATTTTGAACTTGTTTTTTCCTCCACAGAATTAAAATGAGTAAAGATAAACCTAAATCAATCCATACTGCTACAGATGTCAACTTTGTCTTTATCAGCCTTACTGCTCAACTTTGCACGTTGCAGAACTGAGAGGACTCAGGGACCGGAAGCCGTGTTAAACGGCTAACGGTAGGCAGACATTCGCCAACACAGACAGACCGAAGGATACCAAAGGAACAAGGAAGGCACTGACGAGTCCAATTCTTTCTGAGCAGGCTTTTCACTTGAGTATCGGTTTGTCAAGAGAACAGGTGTCTAGACCAACAACAAACATTGATAGAATGGGGAGGATCTATAGTGTCTCAATAGCAGATCAGGCTCCTCTCCGCTGACATTGTGATTTGCACCAGATAGAGTGTGTGCGTGTTTTTGTACAAAATGTCTTTCGGCATTTCCTCCGAAGTTAAACTCTCCGGCGCTGGTTCGACTTACCATCAGGGAACTCTGGGTGGCAAAGTTGCAGATCTTTGCATGTTCTTGCGGGGTTGTTTTGCGTGCCCATGGGGTACTTCATGCGTTCAATGTCCTGTTTGAGGTTGTTGAGCGAGCCGAAGATGTCCTCCATGCCCTCGCCATAGTCCAAGATGGCACTG